>NC_077223.1:8457093-8713577 GCF_024763615.1 Phlebotomus papatasi
AGGATTTACATTGAAGCGAACCCTGTTCCGAACGCGTTTGCTGAATGGTGTTCAAACAGGGAACTTTCGTTGCTGGGGGTAGGCCCGAATTAAGGGCAATGGCTCGGCTATCCCTTCCCTGTTCGCAGCAACTTCATATTTCCCGCCTCCCGCTCCAAGCAAGGCCTTTTACTGGTTCGGTTGCTCGTCGTCTGTGAGCTTGGCCTTGGTTAACAGGATAACAGGAGATAAGACAAGAGATAACTGTCAGTCAGTCGGTAACATGGCCTGGAAGAGATCGGATGGAGGCACAGAGCCTGGGCGGTGCTGGGCAATTGGCCGCGAAAAGCTTTGGTCTCCATAAAGAATCTTTCAGGGCAAAAGCCCGGCTACACAAGATATATCTACAAAAAAAACTTAAGGAATTATTATAAAATCCATTTTAATGGTCACGTTTCCCTTTTATAAAATCTCCATCTAATGTCTTGATAAAGTTATGAATAAAAGGCTCAAATGGGTTTTAAGAGCATATTGTAAACATTTACCAATATTTCTCAGACTTGGTGGTAAAATTTGAAATATTTGCTGAAGCAGTTGGAAATTTACATAAAAATTTTAAATAAATGAATAATTAAAAAGCATGATGTTCGACTTCAAACTTAGACCCGAGGCGCATAGCGCCCTTGACCTTATAAAACTACAATTCTATTATTTTATTGGTTGATATGCTTGTATGAAATGTATGGCAGACGAAATGTTCAATTTTTGTACAAAATGTATGAAAGACGAAATGTGAAATACGAAATGGTAAAATACGAAATGTGCTGAAATACGAAGTTTCCGCAATACGAAATGTGCAATACGAAGATGTAAAATACGAAATGTAAAGTACGAGGTTTCCCAATCCCAAATATTCACCCCTTTTCATAATTTGAGAATTCTATGCTATTATACCTCATTTATTAAATAAAAACATCACAGGATATTTCATTTTCATTGCTGAACACAAATGCATACATAACCTCAAAATTATTTTAAATGTAACCGTCGAGATCTCGTCCGGATTACGATGACCCGGATTGGAGAGCTGACGATTAAATTAGAGAGCGATCAACTCCGACACACGTTTTAGATCAGGAAAATTTCATGAAATCTTTTTCTGATCCAAAAGTTGTACCGGAGGCATAAAGTTATACGCTATATTAAGTACTGTTCATATTTGATTTTGTGCTGACAAAATTTAGTTTTTCACTGCTCGTTCCAACTCAAAATTGGATTGAACTCAATTGAATACGTTGCGATGTTCAAAAGAAAAAAGGACAAAAAGAAAAGTAAGACAGACATATGAGAAAGAAAAGGATGGGAATTTTAATTTCATGAAATTTTCCTGATCTAAAAATTGAACTGGAGCCATAAAGCCTCTGGCACACTTCTTAGATCGGTAAAATTTCATGAAATCAAAATTTGTGTCCGTGTCATTCTCTAAAGATCTGCATATGTCTATCCTACTCTTTCGCACTATTCTTCTTTAGATCATCGTACTAAATTAATTTCAGGTCAGTCTAATTTCGAGATCGAAAGATTGGGAGGATTATGCAAATCTTTTGAGAAAGAAAAAGACGCGAATTTCGATTTCATGAAATTATACCGATCTAAAAGTTGTGCCAGAGACACAGAGATTAGTTTTTTTTTGATTTTTCGTACAGTTTCAATTTAAATTCAAACCGATGTCATAGCCATTCTTCAAAAATTGTTCAATTAATACAGTTGTGAGGGCAAATATTTTTGGTCAGTAAATTAGCCAATTTGGTGAGTAATGGCTCCGTAACACCTTTCAGACCAGGGAAATTTCATGAAAGCAAAATTCAAATGCTTCTCTAACGTTTTGCATATTTCGATTTCATTCTGTCGCACTCAAAATTGGATCGCACCAAATTAATTTAGTTGTGACGTTTAAAAGAAAAAGAAGAGAGGCAGAGTAGATTACACATGCAAAACGTTTGAGAATGAAGAGGATTTGATTTTTGGTTTAATGGAATTTCCTTGATCTGAAAACCATGTCGGAGACAAAAAAAATTTAAATAATTCTAAATGCTCAGTAAAAATCAATTTTGAAATTTTAAATATCCGAGTTTTTAGATCAGGAACATTAGCAACCTTTTTGACCAGGAAAATTTTATAAAATTAAAATTCAGTACCCTTTTCTTCTCTAACGTTTTTCATATTTCTATTTCATTCCATCGCATTTAAAATTGGTTCAAACTAAATTGAATTTGTTGTGACGTTTAGAAGAAAAAAGAAGAGTGACAGCGGTTTATATATTTGCAAAACGTTTGAGAATAAAAAAGAGTGTGAATTTTGGTTTCGTGAAATTTTCTTGATCTGAAAGCTGTGCCGGAGACATAACACAATCCAAATAAATCATAAATAAATTAAAATGATCAGTGAAATATCCAACCTTTTAGATCAGGTTCATTAGCAACCTAGTAGTAAAATTTCATCAAATCAAAAATCATTTTATTTAGTTTTTCAAACTTTCTTCTTCCTTTGAACATCATAAGAAATCTAAGATTCAATTAGACTTAAAGCTGTAAAATATTGCTAATGACTCCAGCACACCTTTTAGATCAGGAAAATTTCGTGAAATCAAAATTCACATCACTTTGTCACACGTTTTGCATATGTCTATCACATTCTTTCGCGCTCAAAATTAGATTGAACTAAATTTAAATTGGTCTGATGTTTAAATAAAGAAAAAGAGTCCGAAAAAGTGGGATAGACATATGCAAAACGTTCGAGAATAAATGCATGCGTGATAAATAAATCCAAATAATTCGTAAATATTTCAAAATGGTCAGTAAAAATTCAATTTAACTTTGTTAAATTTCTAAGCAGGAAAATTTCATGAAATCAAAATTCATTTTGTTTCTTATTCAAACATATATCTATCTCAGTCTCTCACACTCTTCTTCTTCTTTTGAACATCATAAAATTCGATTAGACTTTAAGCAGTATAATTTTAAGATTCGATAATTGATTTCCACAATTATTTAAAAAAAAAATGAAATAAAATCTTAAATAAATTTCGCGCATAACACAGAGTCTCCTGACATAATTCTTTCCCAATTGAAGCTATCCAGACGATTTAATCTGCACGACGTGCTATTTACATTTTATTTCCTTTCAACTCCTCATTATCCCATTAATTAAAATGATTCCAAGCGTTAGAAGAGGGCGTAAGAAAAAAAATTGAAGATGGAAAAATGAGAAAATTTTTATAACCACCCTCGATGCTGTCCAATAAATAATTATCGCATATATTGAATCACACTCATCGTGATCGTCTTGGGCTTCGGACCAATGCACACGGGATGGACGGAAGGAATTGCAGGGAGTGTGGGCTATATAAATCGATAAGTGTGCGCCTTTCATGTGGCATCTCCCACAGCACGCAGCATAGCTTTCCCTCCCAACAAGAAGCCCTTGGAAAAGGAGATGAAAGTAGCAGAAAAAAAAAGTTAATAATTTTATTTATCAAGATCTTGCGAACCATTCAATATGATATTTCAAATACGCGGTGTAAACACCATAGTTTGGTACATAGACAAGTGTGAGTTGGGATGTTTATAAAACGGGCTTCAGGATAAACGGCGCGGAAAATTGTCAATTTTGTTTCCTCTTTTTCTATTATATAAAATTTTATTTATACGCTGAATCATCCCTCACCGACCAGAATCCATTCACTCTCCCCTCCCCTGGACTGCCTTTTATTTAATAATCTCAATATCTTTCGTATTGGAATTCAGCATCAGTCTTTAGACTGGACGTCATAGGGATTTTGAGATGACTGTTTTCCGTTTTTCTTCGCAAATTTCCCAGAAAAATCTCACCTGATCTTTGAGAAATCAATTTTTCCAGGGTGTTATTCTCCATCATAAGCTGACTTTTCGATTATTACAGAGGTTGTTTTACACCATTTTGCATTCTTAGAAGTCGTTACAATTAAAAGGTGTAGCAAAGCATATTAGCTGGGTAGAATGTTCGAACCAAATTAGTTTTTTCACGAGATTTTGTAAAAACAAATAATGAGCCATTATTGATTAATAACCGATTTGAATCAGTTCAGACTTATTTGAAATTCCAAAATCTTTAATTAAATCTATTCATGTTCCAATCGATTAAGGAACAGGGGATGGTGGGGTTTCACTCACATATTGCTTTCGAAAATAAAGATTTTTAGATCAAGAGAGAGTTATAGATTTTTGGGCGAAAATTACTTATCGGTTCATCACCAATTCATTACTAGTTCACAACCGATTGAAACCGATTTATAAATCTTTCAAAACATTGCCCAAAATACACCTCCGGAGAGCAGTATAATTGAATTTCGACTAAAAATTAGTCAGCAGAATTGATTGGAACCGGTTCAGTTTTATCGGAAATGTCAAGATTTCTCCAACGAGCACAACCATGATACCATTCGGTTGAGAAAGGGACAGATAATCCTAACTGGGTTATTGTAGGTGAGATTCTTAACGTGAGCTAACTCGGAATGCATTTACATTCGATTTAGAGCTGAAGTTGGAGGACGCCATTCAGTTATCTTGAATCGAATTCGTGAAATTACAAATTTTGTATTTAAACGAAAATATCATAGATTTGGATGGCCTGACAGAAAAGTGATATATGGCTGAAATGTAGACCAGAATGTTCTCTTTTTGCCAAAGAACATGATGTAGATTGGTTGCTCAGGAGCCAAGATAAATAAGGTTATTTGTTTTTGATCTTATTTTTTGACTCTAGCGCCCCTAGTGTCCATATGACGAACTTGGATTATGTCAGAGAATTGTGAAACCTTTAAATCTTTAAACTTTAAATCAAATTGAATAAAAGTGATCATATCAGTCAGTACCTGTGTACTTTCTCAGCGTCATTATTAGAAAAAATCAAATATTTTGCCAACTAAAATGGAAAAATCGGAGAGATAGCGTAGTCTGAGCGGAAAATGATAGGAACGAAATGCAGACACAAATTTCGTCTACAATTATGTCGAAATAAACATCACAATCGGTTCAGCGACAGTCGAGATAATTGAGGTTATGTGATATACAAATTGGTTTTTCGACTGTGGCGCCCCTGATGTTGGCCCCACGAAGTTTAGATATTCTAAATAGTTGTAGCATTTTGTGAGATCTTTCATTTGAGCCCTCAATCATGAAATTCGGTCAAATAGCACTGGAGATATGACATTTTGAATAACGTGAACTTTGACCTCTCATATATTCGGTTATATTGTAACCACAGCGAACTCACTCCACTTTTTGTAAACTTCATAGCCTAGACTACAACAATCTAAAATTTGATCAAATTGCAAAATTTCGTTTTCTTGAAAAATGAATTTGAATTTTTACGCTATTGCAGCGCCACCTGTGGCGAAGTTTTGAACTCCAAGTTCTGTCATCTGAAAACCCTCGTCGAGACGCGTAATTAATTAGAACCGGAGATACCAGGCCACTCAGTTTTCGAATTTTGACCCCTTATAGCTCGGGTCAGGGGTTTTAGAGCGATTTAAGTTTTTTTATTTGACATGTATAATGTGCGGCAAAAACTTACTAAAATTTCAGCTCCATTCACAATGCCGTTTTTGAGTTATATAACTTAGAAAAACATTAACTTGAGAAAGTCTTTTAAATAATAGCGCTCCTAACGGTGGTTTTACGAACTTCCGATATTAGAGTCATGGCCATTTAAAGAATTCTTTTGAACCCTTATAGCTTGGGTCAGGGGACCTTAAGCAGAGAGGACCAGGGAACCTTAAGTTTGGTATCGATCGAACGCTACAGGGCCCAGCAATAACATACTAAAATTTTTGCCCGATCGATGCCATAGGGGCGAAGCTATTGAGAAAACAAAAAAGGGGGTATTTAAAATGGCGGAAAGAGGGTTGGACGGTGGGGGATCAATGCACCAAGTTGCAATTCTCATCTGATATATAACCTTTGCCGAAAACAAGTCGATATCTTTCTTAGTTCGGGAGCTATTAAGCTCCAAAGAGCGACCGGTCGGACGGACAGGAACATAACTTAGCCACCCAAATATTCGTGATCAGGAAGTGGAGAAACATATTTTGGCAAAGTTTGAGCCCGATCGGAGGACATGGAACTTTGATAGGATTATAGTAGGTGAGTTTGTTAAGAATCTCACCTAATATCTCTGGAATAATTTACGGAAACGCCGTGATGTATGCAAAAGAATTTGGCACCAATTTTTCAATCTATGTTGTTCAAATTTTCCATGGAATGGCCATTTTCGATGGTCTCTCCTAGGAAAAATTTCATGGAAAACTTTGAGGAAACTTAGCGTTAAATTCCATGGAATGAGCGGAATTTGACACAAAATTTCCAATAGAATTTACGCGGTCGTTTGCTTTGGGTTGTTTTTAGCGTCTACAGTTCATAAGAAATTTCAGAAAGTATTTTAAAACAATTTAAGGACGATTGGGTCACTGGTGACCTAAAATGACATTTTTCCTACGGCCTTCTAAAGTTGCATTTTGCTCTAAAAAGTTAGAAAAAGTGATTTTTTCTGACCCTCGTTTTCTGACCTTCTCGTCCTTAAAAGGATAAATCAGCTCCCAACAATAGGCAGGCAATTAATATCACATTCTTTCAAATCATTTTCTGTCAAGCCAGGACTATCTGTATACCTCCCAGGCGTTCGAATTTGGAAGATTCTACTGTACTTCTAATTTTTTTGCTGCTCCAATTCAAAGTGATAGAGGTATAATCCGCTTTCTTCAATTTATTACCGGACCAGAGGTCAAGTCGTAAGAGATATGAATTTCTGGTCTCCAAACCCCCCCCCCCTCCCCAAACCCTAAAAATCTGGAAAATTTTATTCTCCATTATTTAAATCATATAATTTTTAAATGATATAAACACGCAAAAATATCTTTAAATTGTATTCCATTTATTATTTCATCCTGAACAGTAGAGGTATTCTGTAACAGTATGACAATGTCATATGACAAATTTAGAATCTTTATTAGGTAGAAACGAATAGAGCTTCTTGCAAAAGTTGTTGTATTATTACGAGGTTTTAATGTTCTCCTGTCCTCGAATTTACCACAAAATTTTATAATTTTATGTCATATTTTGTCATATGACATTGTCATATCATTACAGAATTCCCCTGCTTAATAATTCTCATTTAAGGTTCTGTTACATGAAGCAGTGAAATTTTAAAATTTTCTGATAAACCCCTAGAAATGTTAATCATTGAGTAAATCCAGCTAACAATGGGAAAATTTAATTTTCCACATGATATGAGAAATGAGAAGACGATAAACCCCTCCACAAAGGATTTTCCCACTTTGCCCTTTCACCTTAGCTTCTGGCATCTCTTTTCCTCTTGATGCTATTTTTCTGTGAATTTCTTTTTCCAATAACTAAGTTCACAAGAGATAGACAGAGAGAGAAAGAAGAGTGAACCAAAGATAAGTGGAGGTCAACTAACAGTTTGCGAATTTCCTTTCTCCGGGTTATTCACTCGAGAGGAAATTGAAATGGGAGATTGTGAGGTCGCGACATGTCCTCCCACCCACGCCCCCTGTCAAAAGAGTGTGACATAGGAAATTGCTGAGTCTGTGTATTTGATTGAAAATATAATTCACCACACTGCATACCAAAATGCCATCCCAGGAAGAATTTTTCAGTCTTAAAATTAAATTGAGATGCGAAAGAAGAAAAATCAATAATTGACTTTCTCTTGTTACTAATGCAATTTTTCCCCAAAAAGCTTTTCTCCTCTTTCTTTCAAAATCTTGCATAAATGGAGAGTAATGCTAGTAAAGAAAATCCTGCTGGGAAGGTCCTATAGAAGGAGCCGGGAAAAACAACATACAATCATCATCATTATTAACTCTTGATATTGCGAATGATGGAAACAACAATAATCTAATGGATACTCCAACATCGCATAAAAATATAATGTGCTTTTGTGTATATTTCTTCTCTTCTCCTTATATTCTATTTAGCTAATGGAACGGCTTGCTTCCGTCTCCATTCGCCCTCTACATCAGCCAACCCATCATTTCGTTCCCCCTCCCCCCCCCATCTTCTGGCCAGAAAAGTGAATTCGCCAGAAACTCGTGTGGGCCAGATATAACCTCACAAGACATACACTGTGAGGATCCAGCAATTCTCGTCACTTTCCTCCATTACATACAATTACCTAAGCGTTTGACTTACATATTGTGCATTCCAAAATTACCGGAAATTTTTGAAAAGATTCAAAAGAAATCTATTTAAAGTCATTTTGATAAATTTGATAGACAATTTGATAAGTTAGTCAGATACAAATGGAGGACAATTCCGCGGAAGTATCCACTACTAATTGTTGAAGGGAAATATTTGAAAGAACAAGCGCCCCTAGCGGAAATTATTAGTAATCTTGTGAAGAACTGTCAGTTTCAGAGAGAAGCAGCAGCTTCAGTTTCGGAGAACAGTAGTGAAATTCTTTGATAGAGAAAGTATTTTAGTAGTTAATTTAAAAGTTTAAACAATCAAGACGCTTTGAAGCTTAATCTTCCACATAAATCTGGTCCTTCAAGCTGGATTTTAATTGCAATATTGTCTGTTTTAAAGAATATCGCAAAGAAGAGAAATTTCATTAGGCAAGACAGGGATTGCCTTTCTTCTTTATATGAATGGTGATCTAAAGGAGAAAGAAGTGGAGGGAATCCATTGAAAACATTAATTTTACTCACTCAAGTAGTAAAGCCTGGTCTTTGCTTCGAAAGCTTAGTTCTGCGCCAACACCAGAATCAAAGTCTACCCATAAGGTCTCGTCAAACGATGTTTCCAAATCGATTGTAGGACATTTCGAAAGTTCATGTCGATAGGAAAATCAGTAGATATAGTAGAAAAACTTAAACAGACGAAGAATGGTCTCAGTGGTAACCCAAGTTTCTCAAGGGACTTTACCCTAATGGAGCTGATTATTGCAATCAGGAATCGACGAAATCTAGTTCCCGGCGAGTGGCCTTCAAAGTTGAAGCCAAGTTCTTACTTTCACATGCAAATGCGTATGGGAATTTTTCTGCACTCGTAACCGTGTCACGATATATGTCAAAATTGAGGTGTTCCTTAGGTGTTCCTTATACAAGGCTCTGGTTCTTGTAAAGAGCGATAAATATACTATATTTCTCTCAATGATGAACTGGCGCAAATGATTTCAGACAGGTGTCTCCGGTGACTAAATTCTCACTGACAATCACCAAAGACACCTCTCTGAGATACTAGCCGTACTCACTATGGCGCTGTTATCTTGTAATATCGTTATCTCGTTATGTTCTCGTAATGTATTTTATAAATGAAAAATTATAACAAGATAACAGATTACGGAGATTACGAGATAACAACGCCATAGTGAGTACGGTTACTATATATTTCCGTCTAAAAATGAGGTCTTGTTCTGAGAAGTGTAAGCTGAGTTTCTGATCAATTTGTAAGTTGGCTTCAAATAACTCCATAAAAAAAACACTTTGCCGGGGCTAGGATGAAATGTACCTGGAATTTATTTTAAACTGTGGAATCGTGACAAAGAATTAACTTTTGGCACACTTCAATAACGTCCTTAGGACAGGGATATTATCCTATGTAATATTCCTGGGAGCTCAGTCGAAATTGATGCGTACCTCTGCCGTTGCTCTATCTTTTTCCGTAGCAGAGTACGCAGCTGAAGTATTGGAGAGATCCGCGCACGCCAAGCAAGTTGGTGTTGCTTTGAATGATACCGCCCGTATTATAACAGGATGCTTAAAAAGCACTCCAGTGGACAAACTCTATCCCTTAGCAGGAATTGCTCCACCACGGGTGAGGAGGCAAATTATCTTCAGTAAAGAGATGTCCAAGGTTTTTCTGAGCCGAAGCATCACCTCCATGGTCACAAAAAACCAAGAACAAGGTTGAAGTCTTGCAAGAACTTTTGCCAGAGGAGGAGGCCAGTTTCAATCTGTGGAAGGAAATCTTTCCACTAGATTTTGTCGAACTAAGGAAGAGCCTTCCTCCTGGTGGTGACCAAGACTGGAATACATGGAAGTCTCTCAATCGTTTTAGAAGCGGCGTAGCGCGCTCGAGAGACAACAGACGGCGAAGGGGATTCTCCGAATGTGACATCCTTTGTGACCTTGGGGTGATCCAAACCACCCCGGACTTATGTATTTGTCCGTTGTCCCCTGTCTCATGAGGAACAGGGGATTTGATGTCGGCAAGTCCGTTTGCCATTCACGGGGCCCGTTTTTAAACAAAACAAACTAAATTTTAGACCTCGATAAGATTAATAATTAATAACCCCGTGTTTTCAAGCACACTAAAGTTATTAAGATTCTGAAACTCGGGAAAGATGTTAATGATGCCAGTTGGTGTACTATAAACTATTCCAACTTCTTATTCTCGAGCGCATTGAGTCGACACTTGAATCTCTATTACAAACAGAGCAAGCGCGAGGCAGGTCAAGAAGGATAGAGGCATAGCTTTTCAGTGAAAGAAAAGTCTTTGTGGCTTTCATAGACCTTTCGGCTGCTTACGACAAAGTTTAGAGACATGGTCTCCTGCTAAAACTCGCTCAAACTGTCCCTTGCTTAAATATTGTGAACATTATCTCAGAGATGCTTTCCAATCGCTATTGTACTGTCTATTTGGGGTCAGAGTATTGTCGTACTCAGTCCCTACAAAAAGGTTTACCATAAAGATCAGTCTTGGCCCCGGTTTTGTGTAATCCCTGCACACATGACAAGGGACTTCAGTGGATCAGTGGATAGAGTAGTGGCTCTATGACTGTGAGGTCTCGGGTTCGAGACTAGACAGCTACAGATTTTCCAGCTAAATGATTTAAGTTAAATTAAATGATTTAAGTAATTTGACTGCCGAGGCTAGGCTTTGGCTTTCTAACCTTGACGTGCAACTCTAAAATACGAAATTTGTAGTATCCTTATTTTATTATATTTTTTTAAAAATCTTTTTGACTGTCAAAAGAGAACCATACGAAAATACCTAAAGATGTAGAAGTTCATTTCACAAATCAGAAGTTATAAAGCATTTTAGAGCGACATTTTCAATGTAAGTATGGTCCTTCGAGTCGGATTTTAATTGCAAGATCTACTAAAAAATATTGAAAGAGAGTGAAAGTCTATTTGGTAAGTTAGGAATTGCCGTTCGAGTTTGTTTTAAAAGTACCGTAAATTCCAGCACTCAAGGATAGTCTTTACTATCCGGACATAATAGATGAGATTGAAGAAGACAATTCTTAAGTGTTAGAATTAAAGAAGACTTTTCAAATGCAGAAGCGCAAGGTCACTCATTTTGTCTCCCGCCGTCTTAGCATAATATCCAAGCTTCGGAGAAAAACTAAATTTCAAACTAGTTCAATGCCACAAAATGAGCTACAAATCAAGAAATCCAACACAATAAAGGACGAAAACAGAGAAAAATTCCTGGAAAATTCAGAAAAACCGCACGCCCTAAACTCTGCAATAGGCACATGGTGGAAAATTGCGAGGGTGAAAGACACAATATGTACGATTCATGACAACAATGCGATATATTAAATTTTTGTGTGGCTGGGCGATAATAATAAAATATATAAAACAAGGGCTATTGCATGCCACATCCGCCTTCATTTTCACACACACAAATCCTTATGAGTGAAAAGGCGAGTAGAAGAGAAGATTTTCCAGTATTTTGGGGAGAATGAGAAGAAAATACGAATATATTTTCCCGAGATGATTCAATTAAATCGACGAATTTACATAATCACAATCCACACATTGCATGTGGAAGTGATATTAAATCCTGGGAATGTGCTCTCGAGACGGAAAAAGGACGAGGACAGAGCTTAGAAACACATGAAAAGTGACAACAAAGGATGATGCATTGGAAGTGTTCAGCATATTGGCCCTTTTATCCTTTATTCACATTTAAGTGCAAGTCAAATAGGAAAACATTGTATTAACCTCTTGATTTTCAACTATCCAGGCTTGATGCTTTCGAAATAAAGTGCAGCTTCCAGGGTAAACTTACAGGATTACCAAAGAGAAAATTTTGCAAGAGAGAGAGAATATACAATGAAAATATATTTGTCCTTTGTCCTTTTTTCTTCGCGGAAAGGCAGAACAGAAGAAAATGACAGTTCAGTTTGTTCGAAGCCATAAAGGTGAGTGTGGAAAGTACGATTTAATCTGTTTGTGAAAGGTATACGACTGACTGTTTTGGTCCATCATGAACCGGATATAATGGTTCTAAACAGCCTGATTAGGAGGAGCAGAGACTCAAGTTGACTTCTCAGAGCTGGTACCGTCGTTGTGGGTGACTTGACACTGTACTACCCGTAAGACTTTCTTAAATTCTAGCACATATTGATGGTCTTCGCCGATCCGGTCTACCATATCAAAGTATATTGGGATATGTCATGTATCAATAAAATGCAAATAACTTATTTTGCTAAAAAAAAACGACTCTGTGAAAAAGTTATCTGAAGACAATGCTGAAGGTCTAATTCCAAAAGCGGTTTCAGAGTAGTAAATTGTTTAATCTATTCTCAATTTATCTGGCTACAATAATCCTTACGGTTTTGTTAATTCTTTTATAAAACTAACCATTTTCACTATTTTCTTTCTAGGAACGCAAGATTTATGTTATAAAACGGTATATAATGGTCTATCTAAAGCTTTATTAGAAAAGTACTTGAATAATAATCATCCAATTATATGGGGCCTTAAGATAAAAAAGTCTCAAATTTTAGCCCAATTAGACGTGTTCTAGGTTTTGACAGTTATTCAAAATGGCACACAAAAACGTCAAATCAAGATGGAGGCCACGCCATCTCGTTTATCTCGTGCTTCTTACAATTAGATGTGAAGACCTTCATTGTCGTTTATTATTAGGAACTGTTGATTTTTAAATATTTATCTAACTGAATTGTTCCAAAAACCGATTTTGGGACAGTTCAATCTCAATCCAATATGGCGGTGTAAATAGCCTCATAAAGATTCCTCTCGTTCAGTAATAACCTTCCCGATTTGAGAGCTCTCTCCGGTTGAGGTTTTTCCTTTACCGATTCGAAGGTAAATTAGAGAGAACTTACCTAAAAACCCGTTGGAAGTTCGAACGTTTAAACCGACGAGTTACACAAAAATGAGCAAGTTCCTAAAAAGGACATCTCTTTGAGTGAAAATGCAATTAAGACGTTCTGCCATCCAGAATTTCCACAAAACTACACAAAAATTCACTTTTTGCAGCAAACTTTGCACACTGTTGTTGACATTGTTGACTATTGAAGTGTCAAGAATATCGAAATTCGAAATGGAAGAACAATCAGCGCTAAAGCGGCGAATACGTGAACTTGCACTTTAGGCTTCCGGTAGATTTTCGAATGGGTTTGGCTTGGCTTTGGAGTGGCTTTGTCTCTTCGAAAGGTTATTACTGAACGGAGCCATATTGAGTCGCTAAGACCGGAAATTGCTAAACGGTCTAACGAATTTTAAAACTAAGATTGTTAATAATCCAATTTGTTATAACGACTATTACTGCTCCGAGTCACAAATCCCTATGATTAACTGCTGTCCAATAAGAAGTTCAACCTCCCTCCTAAACGTCTTCCGATAAAATTTCCCCGTTCCAATTGAGCTAATTAAACGTGGGAAAATTTTCAAAGAATTTTCCTCGAAAAAAAAAGAAAAGCGAAATATTGTCAGTTGGCATTTGTCGATTTCATCTGTTGCTCCTCCGAGAAAGAGACCAAGAGAGAACGTTCTGAACCACCCTCATCCTTCGCTAAACCATTTTCGGTTGTGGTTTTATTTTTTATCTCCCTCCCCTTTCCGGTATTTCCCATCCCTGTTGCCGCTCCGCGTAAAAAAAAATCAACAACAATCAAAAGTAATTGTGAAAGTGTGTGTCTGCATTTTCAGTCTTCACCAGTCGGGGAAGGGTCCTCCATCCGAAGCTACAATCGTGCTCAATGACGATGACTATCATCTGCTCCTGCGCATAGGAACCCCAAGCCCCCACTCTCGAGGCACCCTGTAAGCCAGAAGTCCTGAGGAGTCAGCAGGACTCTCTGGCTGTTGAATCAGTTGAATAAACGCGCTCCTCCAGAACGTAACTGTGACTTTTCAGCGGTCAAAAATTTCTGTCAAAGGTGTGCTTACTTGACTCTCACTTGTAGCGTTCCATTTAGCCTGACATTTCAATTAGTCAGATGAACCTTCAGAAATAATTCAGTTTTATTTCTGAAAAGTTTATTAATAATTCCGCCAAAAACTGTTAAATGTGACTTGAAGGGACTCTTGTGTTCTTGGGAGTGAGAAAAGTGACGAGAAGATAGAAAAACGATTATAGACAACCCCCCCTTTTCGATAAATCTAAAACTCATACCCGCTATCAATCACGTGAGTGACATCAACAATAGCACCCAGTGAATCCAATTAGATTTATTATTGAAAAGGTTTTAAGCACCGAGTGAATTCAATTTAATTTCATTCAAATTGGAAATTTATATGATATTCAGGGGAATCAATTAACAAAATTAGGTAAGTCCTATATTTACAATCTCTCTTATTTTATATATTCCCATTCAGACGCATTTGACTACACTGAGAGAAAATGTTTAGGTAACCTACATTGTTTTTGTTTATCTAAAACGAAAATATCCTTTAGTTTGATTGTACTAAAATACCTGGATAATTCTTTGGATAAAATAGTGAGTTGTTATTTGTCGTGTAGATTATCTACGATGCAAATGTCGCGGGTTCGAATCCAGTGAGCTTTACTGCACTTTATCCGCAGGACATGAGATTGATTATATTATCCTTGGATAAGATAAAATACTAATATGCATGCTTAGAAAACTTGCTAACAAGGAGTCCTAATTCTTCTACAAAATTCTTGTATCTGCATCATAAATTGAGTTGTGATTGGGACTTTTTACAATCTTCAGAAATGGGGAAGAGACTAGGGACTGGCCATCCACTTTCCTAAAGCGGATGAACTCAACTTCCGTAAAATCTAGAACTAAAGACTGTACAATCGTTAGATTAAGGGATTCCTATCAATCAAAGACCGGATAGTACGACAACCAAAGGTCATAATGTCGGAGTGGTGTCCGATATGAACGAAAGAGGAAAGCAGAGTGCTCACGACCTTAACACTAAACCTACCAAGACCCGGTCAAATTGACCGGTTTAAAATTAACACATATTTAAACGGTACAATTCCACTATCAAACTTAATGAAATTCTTAAAATATGCATGTAATATATATTTCAGTGTTTAAATTTTAATTTGTTGCTCTATCCCAAGACAAATTTGTTGATTATCCTACCGTACTGTGGTTTGACATTTGACCAAAAAACGACCAAAAACGGTCGGTAGGTTTAGTGTTAAGCAGAGTGATATCCTGTTTAAAACAGTAAGCGTGCTCTATAGAAGCTCTTAAGACCCTCAAGAGTGCGCCACTTTACTTTAAGTAGCCTCAGTGACCGAACCAAGAACGCTATAAGCAGATTATAAGAATTTTAGTCCTATAACGCCATACATAGAGAATTCTACGAGATTATATTATTATGGTATCCGTTAGAGGAGGGCGATCCACTGTAGAGCGGGTGACCTAGCGGTCACAAAGATCGTAAAGGTATGGCGAAGTCAATTAGAAACAGGATGAGACTCACTTTCAATGCGAAGGGGCTAAAGCACTTAGGTAGGACGTCTTACTGCCTCACAAGATGTTCCAATCCTCAAGATCCGTTCAATAATAACCTTTCAGAGATACAAAGCCACTCCAAAGCCAAGCTAAACCTATTCGAAAATCTACCGAAAGCTGGGAAGCATAAAATGCAAGTTCACATACTCGCCGCTTTAGCACTGATTGTTCTGCCATTTCGAGTTTTGGTATTCTTGATACTTCAATCCTCAACAATTTCAACAATACTGAATTTCAGGATGGTAGAACGTATGAATTGCAGCTTTATTAAAATAAATGTCCTTTTGACGACCTTGCTCACTTTTGTGTAACTCGTTGGATTAAACGTACGAACTTCCAACGGGTTTTTAGGTAAGTTCTCTCTGATATACCTTCGAATCGGAACAGAAAAAACTCAACCGGAGAGAGCTCTCAAATCGGGGAGATTTACTGAACAAGAGGATTAACTTCTTTCGCTGTCAAATCTCGACGAAGGACGCGTAGTACTCACGCGTAAATTTTAGAACTCAAGAAGAAGGACCTAGATAAGAATTGAAAGGTACCAAGCCCTGTAGGCTCGATGCGAGATAGCACTAACCCTAGCAGAGATCGGTTTCAGACCATTCCGGAAACGAGATCAAATGCTAAAGCGGCAATAGGCATGTCCACACTGATGAAAGCAATACTAGGAGCGATTGAGAGGCTTAGAGGTTTAGAAGCACTGAGGATAATCTCATTGAGCATAAGTCCTTACTCCTCATCCAGCTTCTCACTGGCGTATCGGTTGCTCGCGTGAATTTTATTCTTAAGTTTAAATGTCATATTTTGGTGCCATTTCTACGGCTGTCCGTCAGTGAATTTCCGATTGCGTCCTTGGGTATCTCCTGCGATAATATCGGGTCTCAACAATATTAAATGGGTGTAAACATAAGTAGATTTTGATTCTCCAATAGTGACTTCAGGTCCGGTGTTTCGTAGGGTAGCTTAATGAACAAAGAGTTTGGTTTACGAAGAAGAGGCCCTCGTTTCGATCCCAAATCTAACCGTGTTCAGAGAAAATTGAAAAAACCGATTTTCATTATCATCTATTAAAGCTACAATAGTCAATGTAAGACATCTAGGATTAAATGATACAGAAAAATACAGGAAATAGAGATTGTGTTAACGATTAGTGAACTCAATGGCTATATGAGCCCAAATCAGTCTGACAGCCACAAGATAAAAAGGAAGAGGAAGAAGATGAAGAAGGAACAGAAACAGGACCTGCATATTGAAAATGTGCATAAAAACATTCTCCAAGAAGCTTCTTCTCCTTCTTCTATTTTATGTTTGGGCTGTCGAACTCACTCGGGTCCATATAATCTAAATTATCCAAGAAGCGATGGTTATGAAGCTTCTGTCAGATTTATCGAACTGAACATTCAAAGTACAGAAATTCCTCTCAGTCCTAATTCCTGGATGGATAATTTTTTTTTAAATTTGGATAAAGTTCGACAAGTTCGACAGCTATTATCCAAATATTAACAATATGCCTACATAAAAGAGTTTTATTATCCAAGAAGCAACATGAATTTTCTGTTTGGATAAAAAACTGTCAGATTTATCAAACAGATCATCCAAAATACAAAAATTCCTCTCAGTGTAATCAATCCTTTTTGACTAATTAATTGTATTGGCATTTTCCCAATTCTTTTGATTGCCCAACTCAATTCCACATTTTTTTTTATATTACAAAAATGAAACAAAGCAAACCATTTTATTAATACAATTTATAAAAAAAAATGAAAGAGCTACTATTTGATAATAAATAAAATTGCAATAAATGGCTGAGGATGGCTTTATCATGGCCAATACATTGATGGTGCCGCAATTTTGTGGAAAAAGGATGAAAGAGAGTGAACCAGGGAGCGAGGAGGGATATGAAATCATCCTCCAAAATTGCAAAAAACCCCAACAGAAAGCACTCAGAGTAATTTGTAGCGTGGTAACATTTCATGGGATTAAATTAAATTAAACTATGTATGTGGATGAGATGAGTTGGAAATTAATTAATTTGAATTTAATTCAAAATTAATAAACAAAATCCATTTTCATTATGTCCGAAAATACCATGCAACAAGGTGGATTTTTTTTTTAAATTTTCATATTTACCACTCTCGGTGGTGGGTGGAAAATTGCGAGGGAAGTACAGAATGGCTCAAAAACCACCCTAACCATGTATGTAAATTGGCTTTCAAAATATCTCATATAACGCAAAATGTTGAATTAAATATTTAATTTAATTTGTGAAATTATTTTTGGATAGACATTTTTTTAGTGGAAACAACAAAGACACTGTAATTAAATTTGCTGTATTTTTGTATAATAAATAAAAAAAATATCACATGATTTGAAAATAAAAATGCAAAATATGCCAATTAGTGATACTGAGAATATGTATTCAAATTTATTATGGAATCAAGGTTCATGAAATACATATTTACATGGTTGACTGATAATTCAACTAATGCAACTCCATTACAATAATTTGAGTCCATTATATTATTACAGTTTTCCACCCACTCATATCGCCTAAAGCTACATAATCCCATTTTCAATCATCCAAGTATTTTTGATAAACATCCAAAACAACTCTAATTAACTGTTTTCCAAATAAAACACTTGAATTGGAATAGGAAATGAAGAGAGGGAACTGTTTGGCTTAGAAGAATAAAAGGCTATTAGTTCAAATTTGACAGAATAATAATAAATAATGCAGTGCAGCGAGTGCAGCATTGCATAGAGGAACTCTTACCATTCACAAGTTGAGTTTGAAAAATTCGAAGATCTATTTGAAAAGCCAAAAAAGAGACATTCTTACTTCTTAATAATTCCGCAAGGTGGCTGAAGTACATCTTTTTCGAATTTCGAAGTGATCAAGTGTCGAAATGCGAAGATCTTCACTTTGTTGTCGAAATGTGTAAGTTTTTATCCTTGGATAAAGGTAAATGGAAATTTATATAAACTAAAAATCATTGATGTTCGAAGAATTCAAATTCAATTTCGAATTATCATTCTAAATTTTCGGACAAGGTGGGAAAAATTTGTGAAGCATCACAAAAAAAAGCTCGCAAAGGAGTTACGCTGTGATTATGGAGTGATTACATAATGGAACATAAGTGTCGTTGCTTTGTGTTTTTCATCACAACAATATCAAGACCGACACTCTTTTGATCGACACTATTTTGACACTTGAGCACTTTGAAATTCGAACAGGATGTACTTCAGCCACCTTGCAAAAGCATCAAGAAGTAAGAAAGTCTCTTTTTTGACTTTTCAAATAGATTTTCGAGTTTTTCAAGACCTGTGGATGGTAAGATTCCTTCCGTACAGAAGTAGATCTTGAAAAATTCGAAAATCTATTTGAAGATCCTAAAAAAAGACTTTCTTCTTAATACTTTCGCAAGGTGGCGGAAGTTACATCCTGTCCGAATTTCGAAGTGCTCAAGTGTCAAAATGTGACGGTCTTCACATTGCTGTGAGGAAAAAAACAATACAACGACGTTTACTGTCCTTGCCCCAGTATTTAATCACTCCATAATCACTGAGTAACTCTTTTGCCAGCTTTTTAGTGTGATATTTGATAAATTGTCCCCACCTAGTTCGAAAATTTAGTATGAAAATTCGAAATTGAATTTAAATCTTCGAACTTCAACGATTTTTTGTGCAAATTGAGTTCCATTTACCTTTTATCCAAGACACTACTGGAGAATCAAAATCTACTCCTGTTTGGGCTCATTTGAGCACTTCGAAATTCGAAAGTGATGCACTTAAGGCACCTTTGCGGAATTACCAAGAAGTAAGAATGTCTGTTTTGGTTTTTCATCTTCGAATTATTCAAAATTTTCCGTACGACGCTATTCCAATGAAAATGGAAAATATTTCTCCTTGACATTTTTTTTAGTACATGGCTGTTCTCATGTGCTCCTTTAGGTGCTTCTGCATTATCGACTTTACTTCGTGTTGGTTCTCATCACAGCTGTTTTCTTGAGTCCTCGGCGTGTTTCAAAATCACAAAACATTCGTGAGAGGAACCAATGTTAAGAAAAGCTAATTATGCAGAATCACATTAGAACAGCCATGTACTAAAAAAATGTTCAGGTGAAAGATTTTTCCCCTTCGGAATAACATAATAAGTCTTGAAAGGATCTTATAACCTGAAGGAGATTCGAACCCAATTCACTTGCATCATAGAACGACTACTTTAATCCAAAGCATGCCAAAAAATCTGAAGAACTCTTATAAAAATTGTAGATGAGAAAAAAGTTACACAAATAATTACAACAGATCCATTAGATTCTACGTCATTTTGAGTATAAGAGTTGCTCATCAAAGATCAAACATATACACACGATTCATTTGCAGACACATTTCAGTAACAATAAGACGACGAATAATAATAATAATAACGATATGAGAGATATCAACTTTGAGCTCTATTATCCCATTACAACTTGTGCAAATGTCACTAGCAGTTATTATTCTGTTGAGCTTCTAAATTTCCAAACATCATCCCTATATTCGAAAGTGCTATTGTGTGGGAGGTATAGGGTGAGCTTTCTCCTCACAATAACCCATCTCACACTCCATTTGAGAACCATTCGACAGAGTTCATCCTCAACAAAAAGGCAACAGCTAAGCATTAAGCTTATGGCAGTTACGATTCTTCATATAATCAAATCTCGGACTAAATGCAAATTTACTTTAGAACTGAAATTGAACTCGTCACGTGAAAATTTTCACACAGAACATCTGAATTTAGGGAAACTATGTGAAATTTCGGGCTGCTTGCAATATAGGACACTCCACTCGTTATCCAAAATGCTATTTTTTAATTAATATCTAGAGTTTTAATGCTAAAGAAACAAAATAATGTTAACTCTATGAACAATAAGGTGTCAAAAATCCTTGGAAGAGTTCCGAAAAAATAAGGAACTTTGAGAAACTTTGTGTCCGATATAAGACACAAGATAAAGTCTTACAATTCACAAGTAGTTTTGAAAAATTCGAAGATCTATTGAAAAGCCAAAAAAGAGACATTCTTACTTCTTAATAATTCCGCAAGGTGGCTGAAGTACATCCTATTCGAATTTCGAAGTTCTTCGTAAATTCTTGTAATAAATTCGAAACTTATTTAGCGTTATGTAAGAGTTAATGTAGAATGGAGGAATGTGGAGTGCATTATGGGCCCAATAAGTAAGCAGTCTACGTCTACATGCAGCGGATCCGTAAGAATTAAGTCAACTCATACAAAAATCAGTATCATAATCTTACTATGTAGATAGGTGTCCTATAGATCTATCTAAAGAAAATAATAATTATGGAGTAAACTGAGTTATTAGACAGTGTTCACAACTTCATTTCGAATCTTCATAATCCCTATCATTAGGATTAAGCCCAAACGTAAGACATTAAATTCCACAAGAACTAATATAGATAGAATTTTGTAGACTTTGAATATGTAACAGCTCATAGAAATTTTGAATATCTTACTACTCGTTCAATGTCACATCTTTCCCATTAACTCTTTATCACACAAATTACTTGATAGTTTTAGAATTCTTTGAAATGTATGAATGATGTCGGTTAATTTCTCTAGAATTCCAACAAAGTACTTTTATTTATTTTTTTAAGTAATATCACAAGTTAATTTTCTTAATGTCACAAACACATACTATTTCCTTATACAACCCTTGTGAGGCTTTCAAGTTGTTTGTTTGAATTTTTCGAAGAAAACTTATCCAATTTTCATATGCCAAGTGTGGGATTTTTCTATTCGCATCACAAAAACCTACAATTCTAATTTCCTGTTTCTCTTTCAAAATGATTCATGATGGATGATTCAGTCTTAAAATTCAAAAGAAATAGCATTTCAACTGCACAACCTGCAATATAGGTAGTTTTTAAAAGAGACCTGTTTAAAAAGGTTAGAATTACTTAAAAAAATCTGGTGAACATGGATCTTCAGTTATCCAAACCATGAGAAAAACCTAAACATGATAATATGAATTTTTTATTGCTCGAACTCTGTACAAATTGCACTTTTAATCCATAATTTTTTCGCTTATCAGATTAATTCAAATTCCAATTAATTTTATAATTATTATTATTGATTCCATTCAGTAATATTCGAAGAGATAAAGTCACTCCGAAGCCAAGCCAAATCTATTCGAAAATCTACCGGAAGCCTAATGTGCAAGTTCACGTAATCGCCGCTTTAGCGCTGATTGATCTGCTATCTGCTATTTCGAATTTCGGTATTCTTGACACTTCAAGTTCTATGGAATTTCAGGATGGCAGAACGTTTGAATACCAATTTCCTTAAAATAAATGTCTTTTTGATGAACTTGCTCACTTGTGTGTAACTTGTCGATTTAAACGTTCGAGAATCCAAAGTATTTTTTGGTAAATTCTCGTTGATATACCTTCGAGTCGGTAGAGAAAACACCTCAACCGCAGAGAGCTCTCAAATCGGGGAGGTTATAACTGAACGAGAGGATTCAGTCAAAATATGTTTTTTCGAATTATTTTGGTTCAAGAAAAATCATTCAATCAATTAATGAAGTACCCAAGAGAACCAGGTTTGAATGGAAATGTCTTTTCGGTACTCCTGATTTTTTTGGATCAGTGGCAGGAGATATTGTATCGTCTTACGTATTCAACGTTTCATAGGAACTTATGTTTATACTATAGATAGACTATAGACTCAATTGTTAAAACTGGGTTTTTTTTATAATTCGAACTCAAAAGATTCACATCTGGAGTTTGCCCTGAAAAAAAAAGTCATTCGAAGTTCGATTTCGAAAGTCAAAGACATGACATCGATGAGAAGGTGCATTTGTAATATTTAATGTTAGACTAATTTTGGAAAGGTCTAATCTAAGTGATGGACTTCCATAAAAAAAACATTTTAGGGGTTTATTAAACAAAATGTTAAAAATATGTGTAAAAATAAATATCTCCAGATTTTTTAAAAGTTGTCCTAAATAGATTTTTCATCAGATTAAATAAATTATTGATTCCTAAGTATGAGAAGTGCATGAAGTGCAGTAAGTGCTGGAAGTATTGCAACATTTTCGAGAGTGTTGCGAAGTCTTGGAATTGCGAAGGCCTCTGCCATACAAATATTGGAAGTGCCTAGAAGTGATATACACATTGAGCCCGATCACAAGTAGATTTTGATTCTCCAATAGTGTCTTGGATGAAAGGTAAATGGAACTCTATTTGCACAAAAAGTCGTTGAAGTTCGAAGAATTCAAATTCAATTTCGAATTTTCATACTAAATTTTCGAACAAGTTGGGGAAAATTTATCAAATA
The DNA here is from genome assembly GCF_024763615.1 of Phlebotomus papatasi. Lineage (NCBI taxonomy): Eukaryota > Metazoa > Arthropoda > Insecta > Diptera > Psychodidae > Phlebotomus > Phlebotomus papatasi. The sequence continues at coordinate 8,480,168 of NC_077223.1, forward strand.
TCACACTAAAAAGCTAGCAAAAGAGTTACTCCGTGATTATGGAGTGATTAAATACTGGGGCGAGAACAGTAAACGTCGTTGTTCAGTTGTTTTCCTCACAACAATGTGAAGACCGACACATTTTGACACTTGAGCACTTCGAAATTCGAACAGGATGTAACTTCCGCCACCTTGCGAAAGTATTAAGAAGTAAGAAAGTCTCTTTTTTGGATCTTCAAATAGATTTTCGAATTTTTCAATATCTACTTCTGTACGGAAAGATTTTCACCCAAATCTTTCCGTACAGAAGTAGATCTTGAAAAATTCGAAAATCTATTTGAAGATCCAAAAAAGAGACTTTCTTGCTTCTTAATACTTTCGCAAGGTGGCGGAAGTTACATCCTGTTCGAATTTCGAAGTGCTCAAGTGTCAAAATGTGACGATCTTCACATTGTTGTGAGGAAAACAACTGAACAACGACGACTAATGTTCTCGCCCCAGTATTTAATCACTCCATAATCACTGAGTAACTCTTTTGCGATCTTTTTAGTGTGATATTTGATAAATTTTCCCCAACTTGTTCGAAAATTTAGTATAAAAATTCGAAATTGAATTTGAATTTTGTCGTGTAGCAAGTCAAGCAGAGCGTGTGGCCTCTAATAGCTCAGTTGGTAGAGCACTCGTCTAGTTAACGAGAGGTCTCCAGTTCGATTCTGGGTGGAGGCAGGAATTTTTCCTGTCTCCACTGAGAAAAAAATTGGATGATTTGAGTGTCATTTGCTCTGATTGACGATTTCTCTGTACATAAATACAATTAACATTGAACTAAAGTTCGTAAAATTCTCACAATTGAATTTGAATTCTTCGAACTTCAACGACTTTTTGTGCAAATAGAGTTCCATTTACCTTTCATCCAAGACACTATTGGAGAATCAAAATCTACTTGTGATCGGGCTCAATATCTCCCCCTTGGTTCGAATCTCAGAAGAGCGTTTTCGAAAAATTATTCTGTCACTTTGAGATTTCCATGTTGTAGCAGGACAGTTGAGCCTGGAGGAGTCATTATTATTAATGATATCGAGATGTATTTGTTACAATTCAATCATGTTGTCGTATTTCCCGTGTTACGCCTTACTTGCAACGTGGATGCTTCTTCCATTTCCTGGAGTGCTTTTGGGCTGAGGCAGTGCATTTTTATGACGTTATATCCCAGTGAAAATGTCTTTTTCTAAACGGTTAGATCTTTGCACCGGGTAGGACTCGAACTCACAACAACTCAAGCCCGGGGATCTATCCGCTCAAGAACCAACGATCTTGCATATTGCGCCACTGAGATCCTCCCTGGAGGAGTTAAAGAAATAAAGCCCGTCCTGACAAAGACTTTTCTAAGCCAACGGTACCAATCACTGTTCAGCTGGGGTGATAACTTTAAGGAGTGCTATAACGACAGCTAAATCTCAAGTTACGATATCGCTATAGTTCCGCTAGATGGAGACTGTCGAATTGAATCGACTGTCTTGGAATGGGAAATGGGGCTCCATCCCGGGAGACTAGCAATGTAGAATGCTCCAACACGTTCTGCTCTGGGGCCTGTAGCATTCGTGCTACAATGTGGCATTGTCAGAAATCACATACAGTGGGACCTCGATAGAGTCAACTAATTATTTCCAGGCCTGTTTACTCTATTGGATTCATTGACTCTATCGGAGTCCGAAAAAAAATCAATTATAATGTGAAATTTTGTTAATACCCCTTATTTTATGTTTCTACTAGATCATTGATAAATTCAAAACGATAGTCGAATATTATTTAATTAACCCATAAATTCTACACCCTCTGGCCCAAAAAACAAATATGTTTGGGTCATTCGAAGACTCCAAATCGATATCTTTCAACATTCAGAACTTAAATCTTAAAAGTACAAAAGAAGAAAGTTTTAACCGGTTTTTGCTGACCAATTTTAATTTTCTGTTGCTTATTTGTTTTTGATCCAAATTCTCTTTTGAGATACTAATCTTTTAAATTAAAAATGTAACTTAAAATAAATTTCCACGTTTTCCTTAGATGGGTAATTTTTAAGATCTTTTATCATGTAAATTTTTTTTAAAAACAAGTAAGTTCTTTAAACAGTTTGAATAAATTTCGAAAAAGTTTCTACACTATGTTATACTCAAAAAAATCTAGCATATTGTACGTTTTTCCTTTTCAAATTCTAATTCATCTTTTTTATTTATGCCATTATATTATTCTCTTCAATATTAATGATGGCTCAAAAATCCTTACATTGCGATCCTAGGCTTAACACTAAACCTACCAACCATTTTTGGTAGTTTTTCGGTCAAATGACAAACCGCGATAGGGTATGATACTCAACAAATTTGTCTTAGAAAAGAATAAAAAAATAAAATGTAAACAATGAAAAAAATATTACATGCATATTTTAAGAAATTCATGAAGTTTGATAGTGAGATTGTACCGTTTAAATTTGCGTTAATTTTAAACCGATTAATTTGACCGGGTCTTGGTAGGTTTAGTGTTAATCAAAAAATGTTAAGACAAGAGAGAGTCAAGAAAACTTTCAACCGATCAACACGCCTAAAATTACGGAAAGAAATTTTTTTTTTTTTTTGTTGAAAAATGATTACACGGGTCATTATAATAATAATAATATTAATGCTGGCACAACATTCCATGAAGGAACAAGGCCTTCCCTCAAGGGGATTTCTAGACACGCATTATTATTTTTTTCTTGTACGGGATGAGGTTGTCAGTCCCATGCCCGTGGAATCAAGTGCAGTGAAGCTCACAGGATGCAATCCGAATACCTTTAACGCCATAAAAATTCCTGGTGACCTAAAGGGGATTCGAACCCGGGACACTTGCATCATAGAGCGAGTGCTCTACCACTTGACCCATTCAGTGCTCACGGGTAATATACGAATTTTATCATAATATTACCATATACTTACATAAATGTTGTTCTAGTGTGAAAAACGTTACATTTTTACACTAAAACATTGATTTTAATTTCGAAAAAATCATAATAAAATCATATAATAAATATTATTAGTTCAATAATAAAGGAAAAGTTGACTCCATCGGAGTCAATTTGGGCCCAAGCGGACTCTATCGGAGTCCGTAGAGTACAAAAATAGCTTCTAACTCTATTCTTTCCGTACAGAAGTAGATCTTTAAAAATTCGAAAATCTATTTGAAGATCCAAAAAAGAGACTTTCTTACTTCTTAATACTTTCGCAAAGGTGGCGGAAGTTACATCCTGTTCGAATTTCGAAGTGCTCAAGTGTCAAAATGTGACGGTCTTCAGATTGCTGTGAGGAAAAAAACAGAACAACGACCACTCAGAAAACAGCGTGTCTAACTTTCTATGGGATTTACAAAAATATAGGTCTTGGTATAAAGAATATTTTAAGACACGAATCAACCTATACCCGTTATGCGTTAAATTAAGACCTGTTTTCTAAAACTGAACAACTAAGACCCGATGTGACTTGAGGTCAAGTACTAAAAGGTGTTAATAAATTTCCTTGAAAATTTAACGCACATCATAGCTTAATGCAACACCTGAGGTGATTTGAGGACCACAACACCCAGAAATACTTAACTCCATACCACTCATTCTTCTTTTAGAAATTTAAAAATAACGTTTTTTAATAATTATCACATTTTTATTTTTTTCATACTTATCACAGCTTACATTTTTACATTCTCTTTACATTCTTCTAGCTTTATATTTTTATTTTGAAATATATATATTATTTATTGCCAAAAACTTATTAAATTTTTCTTCTTAACCTTTTCGTGTAAGTCCTCGTTTTATTATTAAACTGATTTCAAAAATCTGTGATATATATTATTTTATATTAATTATTCTAGAAATACTTTTTTTATCACTTTTTTTCATTTGTACTCTTATATTTTATCAAAAACTTAGTTTTAATATTTTTTGTACATAGGTATGGCTTTCAAATTATACTGTATGGTTTACTTTTATTTCACATTTTCCTAAAAACTATAAAAAAAATAAATTGTTGTTCTAAACTCTACATAAAAATTTTGTTTTAAGCTATTAAATTAATTTCAAACGCCTGTGATATTTTTTTCATTATTTTATTTACTAATATTTTTTTTAAATATTTTCCTTTTTAGTTACATATTCTGTGAAAACATAATTCCAAAATATTTCCATTTTTTTTCTTCATGTAACATTTTTTGGATATCTGTCAAACAGCTTTTTTATTTCTTTGCTGTTTTGGTAATCTGTATTTCTAAAATTAATGATTCATTTATAAAATTTTAATCTTATACGAGATAAAGGCAATCATGTTCATGAGTTGAAAATATACAAATATGTTTAGAAAAAAGAATATTTACCTCGGTCTCCGTTGGAAAAGTTTTAACGATATCCTCTGCGAGAAGTTTAAACTGTTTCACTCCAAGATTTACTTCTCTATCCAAATAATAGCTGGATATGCATTCAACCAGTACGGTCTGATCTTCTGAAGTAAGGGAATTGGACTCATCGTATTTCCTTAAGAGTCCTTTACCAACGACTGTTGTCGGCAAAATGGCGGATACTTTCTACAAAATTATATGAAATAAATACCAAGAGATTAAAAACAATATTTTAATTTTTCACACAAGTATGTTAAATGTTAAATAAATAATATGTAATAAATAATAACTGAGAACATATAGTTCAAGAGCCCCGCAAAATTCACGACAATTTTAATATCGGGAAAAGTTTGCCTACTATAAGAGCAAATTTGTAAAATTATTTTTGAGAAAAAAACTTTATTGTATGTAATTTTTGACTCGGAATTAAAAAAAAATAATTTAAATGCCTCTGTTAGAAAAAAAACTTTAATAACATTTCTTTTTCAAAGTGATATTTTCATATTTGAAATATTATAACAATTTATTGAGGAACTCACAGTATAAAATAATACTTTATTACTTCCACTTGTCTTTGCAAAAATAACAAAAGATGTGAAAGAAGGAATTTAATTTAATTTAATGCCATAATATTTAACGAATGGTCCAACATCATGAGGTGGAATATTCTATAAATAATACTCCCTCCGTTCCGAAAAAAGTCGTACTTTTGTTAGTACATTTTGTATGAAAATATGTACGACTTTTTTCGGAACACAGGGAGTATAAAGCAATGAAAATGTCATTAAAATTGCCTATAAAAAGCAAAAAAAAAATGATTAAATAAGTTCAGTGGCCGACTACAGGGCACTTTACCTTAAATTAGCGCTGAAAATATTTGTATTTCGTAAAGGAATATTCTAAAAGTATGTAATTTTTCAATTTGAAGATTTTAAATTCAGTAGTCCCTTTAGGTTCCCGAAATGATGGTATTTGCGAGACCTCCTTTTATTAAAAACGAAGTAAACGAAAGAAGACAAAATATCTCACTCTACTTTTGACTGTGGTGTGAAATATTTACGATAAAAATTAAAATTTTTGTAACAAATTTTTAGAAATCAGGTTTGGAACTCTAATAAGAAGTGATTTACCATATTCATTTTTTTTAATACAAATTGCAATTAGATTTGAGAAATCACGATAAAAGGAACTTAATTTACCTCATCGGTGTTGTTTGTTTCTTGTGCTGGACTGTTCGTCGTTTGGAGTGCGTTTTGTGGGTGACGATTCAAACAATGACAACAACCGGAACAATTACCTGTCAGGGTATTCAAGCTTTTGCGGTAATCATCCAAATTTCTTTGGAATTTGATTTTTTCTCGCCTGTCTCCCTCAAAAATGTCCGCCACATCATCATTTCTTAAGTGCTGTTCCAAATCTTTACACGTAATACCCAAATCTGATAAATATAAGCAACAATTAGAACACTTGATCTAAAAATTCATATAAGAAATAATGTGAAAGAATTGATTAATTAAACTTTTGTAAGGTTCAAATATTTGATTTGGTAACTTCCAATAGAAACATTATTATGGTAATCCCCACTTTTCTTTATTGTGGCAAACAATCCTAACCTTTAAGTACAATGCATTTTGGTCACAGAATTTAAATTTTCACAATTTATTACTTAAAACACATAAAAAATACTCTGAATTCAAATCAGGAAAGGGAATTAAATAAAATATACTCCCGAAAGCGAGGCAATTTCTGTGGTGGACAGGAAAAGACGAGATATAGAAGTGAACTGAACAATTTATTCCTATCCACGACTTTTATACATCTTCTATCGTTTGACCCGATCCCGCTACCCTATTCAATTGATCTTTAACATTATATCAAATATACAACAATTTCAAACTTTCCGGACGCGATTTCGATAAAAATTGGCATGACTATCCGCAAAGCCAGATATTGTATTTCTTTCTAATTCTATCTGGCTATTTTTCTCATGTTACTACTACCACAACAACTAAAGTAACGGATCATCCTTTTTTTGCTGCAATTTAGTCAATTTTGCATAAATTAATTACTAAAATATTCTTGTTTCTATGTAAACATGTAACGCTATTTCTGAGAATGGGCTAATATGATGTACAAAATGTACTCAAAGCAGGATTTAACCAAGAACAATTGAAAGTACTTACCTTTGATTCTCTTTTAAAGCGTTAAGGAACTTCCCACGAGTCCAAGAGACTCTCCAAAAACTCAGCTTCACTTAAAAATTGCACACTGTCCATTAATTTTGCAATTGGAAAATGCGTCACTTCACTTTGGCATTTCGTCATACACTGACAATACTGACAAAACTGACAAACATGCATTGCTCACAAGCCATTGTATGTCTTACGCCAAGCACCACTCGATGTTAACCGTAACTTGCCAACAAGAATATTTGAGTATATTCGTGCTTTCAATGGATTTTCTTGCACAGGGCTTAACACTAAGACTATACGTGTGTTGAGCGTAAGTCCTGTGTAGAAATAAATGCTTTGATTCTAGTAAAATAGTCTTTACGCTCAAGACACAAATGCCCATGTCTTGATTCAAGAGTTGTGCCAAGACACGTTTCCACAAATCTGTTTTCTGAGTGACGTTTACTGTCCTTTCCCCAGTATTTAATCACTCCATAATCACTGACTAACTCTTTTGCCAGCTTTTTAGTGTGATATTTGATAAATTTTCTCCATCTTGTTCGAAAATTTTAGTATGAAAATTCGAAATTAAATTTGAATTCTTCGAACTTCAACGACTTTTTGTGCAAATAGAGTTCCATTTACCTTTCATCCAAGACACTATTGGAGAATCAAAATCTACTTGTGATCGGGCTCACTCTATCAAAGTCCCACTGTATTTCAGATCAATTGAACAAATCACATTTTCGAACTTACGTCATATGAGGAAAAAAATTCAATTGTCATTGTCAGGTTTCGAACTCCCATGTGGCAATGCCAGAATAATTACAGAATCCCCTTACAGGAACATCAGCCTCGATCTTCGAACTTCGAATATCTTTCGAAGATCGATCGATCTAAAGTCAGTAATTCGAGTATTCCGGAAAGGGGTTTGAACTTGACCATGGCTTTTCTCTTTGCAATATTCCTAGTATCAAATATTGGGTAATTTCAGAAGCTAAAGCATCTCACGAAATTGTATCAAAAAGCGAAAGAGAAAGTGAAAGAATAAAATGAAATTGTCACAAATTGAGATTTGTCATAATATTCCATGAAACCCAGACCAAAAAAAAATCCTTTTTCCTCTGTCTCTAAAACAATTTTCGAAAGTGCAGTATATTTAAGTGTGGGTGGTTTGGGGTTACTGAAAAAAGGAAAATTCAATTTTTTTTCCTGTTCCTTGGTGAGGTGAAAGCGTCTCACTTTTTCTTCCATTTCCACCACATAAAATGTGTGTATGTGTATATAAGGAGCTGTAAGAGGAGAAAAACCTCCTTTTATATCCATTTTCGCACTGATCCCGCCAATTCGGAGTCTCCAGTGTGCTGAGTCCTCAACATGGAATTCTTTCCTTTCAAATAAAAAAAAATCCACCACCACCCCCTCAACCTCAATCTTGGCCGCCAAAAGAAGAAGCACTATGGGTGTGTGTGTGGATGTTTGGGGATGCGATGGTGGGCTGAAGTAGGTGGAAAAGCTCTTACAATATTGACTACGGATAAAGCTCATTCCGTCTAAAAGCATCGAGTGCCTGTCTCATCTCTCATTCAGCGAAGTGGCTGGATGAGGGCGAGCAGAATCTTCGGAATGGATGAGTGAGGGGTGAAATTGGAGGGATTGAAGAATATTCAATGTGTTAGTGCTTTAGTGCCACCACTTTGCTTTTTGAATTCTCACTGAAAGACCATTGTCCCACTCCCCCCGGCCAATTCCCACTTTGCCAATCTTACACTCACCGAAAAGTGCTATTCCCTCAATTTTAACCAACTGCAAAAGTTAGTACAAGTTGAAAGTACTTGCACTTAGCATGACATTTTCAATTTTTGACCATACATTTCAGTATCCACCTCTCACAGTGGCAAAATGACGATCTTCAGGTGAGGAGCTATATTGATACAACCCCAGAGATTTTAGAAATGGAGGGAAATTGGATTTCACTGGCGTTCCCGCCACACGCGTATCCCCTACCCCAAAACCAAAATACGCACGAATGGAAAAGCAAATTGCATATTTCTCACACAGGGATGAATTGGGTAGCTAGGGTAGTTATCCTCTTGAAATTAAATGTTGAGAAGTTCCTCTGGCAACACTATTGCAAAAAAAGGTTAAGTAGGGTCGGAGGAACGTCTGTTCGACAGGGAACCCCTATTGACACTTTTGTCAAAATGTTGAAAATTATTGAATGTTTCTAGTAAAATTTAAGTAATATAACGTTTTTTCTGTAATATACCTTTTACTATAAACAGAGATTTTCAAATTTCGTATCCCAAATGGTACAGAGTAGGGTGTCAATAGGTGCTGACACGAGTTCTTAAAGTGTCAATAGACGTTCCTTTCACCCTATTTCTATTCGAAGAGAGTGGGGAGAGTGTACCGCTTTATCCGTTTACTTTTGATCCGGGTGATACAAAACAGTCCGGACGTCGTCAGCTAAATTTTAAAAAGTTTGTTGACATTGCTCACATTTTGGAGGTTTTTGCTAAAGCAATTTGTTTGTCCATTAATCTGCTGTGATCCTTTCTCACTGTGACTCTTTTTTTTAAAACAAGCGCATAGTCAGGGAGAAAATTGATTCGGTCAGATCAAAATTCACTCCACAAACTTTCTACGAAAATTTAAAAAAAAAATCCATGTATAAATTCTGTCCATTAATGGCCACAATGGTCATATGGCGCTATTCAGACTATTTGAATCGGGCAATACTTTTCATACTACATTAGACTCAATCGGCTCTTTTTCAATCGGGCGAAAAATTTTGTTGACAATTTTCACGTTTAATTATGAAGCTAATTCGCTCAAATTCGCTGTAGTTCTTCCTATTTTATCGGGATTCTTTATAATTGAGCGCATGAGAGAGAGTCTACTGTATTATGCAATTCTTACTTGTTCGGGCATCCAAGACCAAAATGCCTTTTTGGCTGTTAATCCGATCATTTTAGCAATCGTTTAAACCGGATCACGCTTGGACCATGATTTTTCCTACTGTTGTTCACGTATGTTACCCATATCAATTTCAAAAATGGGTCGATTTAATTGCTTTTCAGCAAAGAAGCACAGGCATGAATTCAGTCCAAAAGGTTCTTTTGTGACAATTCATGTGGTATCCATACATCTATCTTTTTTCTGAGAGCAGTCTTGTGCAAATGGTTCAAAAGTATTTCCTGGGGGTGGATTATGTAAGTAAGTGAACCCGGTGAACGATTCACTTGACAGGTCAATGTGAATATTTCACTAGTGAACCGCTAAAATGCGATTATGAACGCGGTGAACGATTCACTTCACTCAGTTTTTTGAGGTTAGATTTTTCACCGTCATTTGATGGGGTGAAACTGGAAGTGAATGCAATTTTTAAGACGAAAAATACATTGCAGAACCGGAAGTAAGGCTTTTTCACAGAACTAGTTTATAATGTGACTCGAAATCATTGAGTTTATAAAGCATTTAACGCAAAAAAAATTGCCAAAATATAATTTATCGAAACACTGTTTTCGTGGCACGTATAGATTATTCACTTCCGGACAAAACGAAAAGATTGAGAAAATTTCTCACTCACGTTAACAGACACTGCTCTCGGGTTTGTACACATTTTGTATTATTATAACAATAATTTCACTCCATTTTTGCTGAAATATCGCGGAAAACTTTGAAAATTTGTGAAAAACTACATGACCACTGAACAAAAACAAGGAATTTTGAAGTCTTCGAATTCACTCTAGCAGTTTTTCACCGCAACTGATTCACTCACTCATTCATAATCACTTTTCTAGCAGTTGTGAACGCGAGCGGTGAATCGTTCACTTGTGAACGTTTCACCAGTGAACGTTCACGATCTTTACATAATCCACCCCCTGGCTAATCTTGACATTTTTGACAATTGACCTACTAGAACGTGCTTTATCTTTGTCGTACATTTTACCAGAACGGAATTGCTTGAACCACCGATTTAGCATATTTTTTGACCGCCTGCTTCGCCTTTTTACCTTTTATCATTACTGAACATATCGAATTTCCTCTTGTTTTGCCTTCATTTTGGAAAGTTGTAAAATACAACTGGCTTAAATAATCACAAAACTGTCAAAGAGCTTGGAGAGTGTTGCCATCTTGAAAGCACAGATTAGTGTGACCCGATGCAATTTATGTATGGTGAGATATTGCTCAGTAAAGACATCTAGCGGAAAGGTCTCAGAACTTTTACTTCACCTACGTGTAGAGTCTTCTAAATTCGAACGCTCGGGGGGTATTTTTGACATTTCTCATCTCCCAAATTCGAACGATTTTTTCAAAACTAACGAAATTTATGTGAGATTAAGTTGTACTTTGAATCAAATTCCCGTACTTTCCCACAAGTCTTAGTGGTAAAATACTTCCTTTTCATTTTTATACGATCATAATGTATGTAAACATTCAGGAAGCAGCACATAAATATGATTTTCATTCATCCACAATACGATTTTTTTAATATAACCCCACCATTGACATTTTGAATCCAAACGTCGTTCGAATTTGAGAGATTCAGATTTAAGAGACTCTACTGTAGTATTTTGTCTTGACAGTGACAGATGAGCATCATGGAGCAGCAACACTAGTGGCTTTTTAGTTCCGGTAGACGCCGCTATGAACGCAAAACAGGGTTCTTTTCAAATATTTAGTAAAGAGTACTTGATGTGAAAGATAAGACTTAATTTAAGCTTTAATTCAGGCCTACCCTGAAACACCTGAAGGAGAAAGTACAATCGTTTAAGAAGATTCACATCAAGTATGCACCTTTTAGAACCATCTGCACTTAATCCAAAAATCCGCTATTCTAATTTTGCTTATGGATTTTGAAAGAAAAGCAATGAGAAAACTTAAAAAACAATCCTTCGGATTTATCAAACGTACTTTGGCGTTATTAATAAATCCATCTTAGCAAATAGTCAGAAATCTTTCTGCTCAAATTATCCGTTAAATTCAATTACCCCCCAATGACTCCTATTGATTTTCCCGAATAAGAGGAAACCCTCTTCATAAAAGAAAATCACTCACACCGCACAAAAATGACAACAAGTCACTCGAGAAAATCCATTAGGACATACTTTCATCCAGCAGAATGTTTTATTAGTAGCATAATTTCGTCACTGTGACACGAGTACTCTTCATCATTACATTTCACCGTCGAAACAGGTTCCAAGTAGAGAGAATATTTTGTGGGTGATGAAATGGATTGCGAATTTAATTACATTCACATTTTCTGCACACAGCATAATTTGGTGTAATTACTATTTTGTGGGGGGAAGAGGGTAGAACTGTGAGTAGGGGAATTTAATTAAATACCTCCAACTTGCCTCCTGCGCATCCTTATGTTCACACTAACACACTCCTGAACAACTTTCCTATATCTAACAAATTCTAACGTGTGATTCAACGTTTATAAATGGGAATTGCAGGACACATTAGGAATAAACACCTTACTGCAAAAGAATTCTGAAAAGCGTAGGTCGATATGTCTAACCGTTTGGTCTCTAAACTGCTAGAAAGCGTACGTTCGGAAAAAAAGAGCAAAAAGTCGGTTGGAACAGGTGCACACCATTTAGAAATTTCAAAACCTTTCCATAAAATTCATTCTTAACTGAATCGGTAGTATAGGTATCCACTTAAAACGATTTTACTGAAGCTTACAGAATATCCAAGATGGCTCTAGCGTAAGTCAATGGCAAATATGACTATAATATTAATAAAATCTTTAACTGGGGTGTTCTTGGTAAAGAGGGTTGATACCTTATTTATTAAATCACTTTATCATTCTTTAAAGGAGAATGGTCAAAACTATATACACTGAGAGAAATCCGAAAAGGTTAAAATAACATTCCGGAAATGTTAATTTTACCCTTCAGTATTGATCCAAAGTCGGCGTAAATATTACCCTTTGTAGGTGTATTAGGGGTTAAAGTTACCATTTTTCATGTTAATTTTACCCTTGAAAGTGTGTAAAATTAACATGAAAAATGTTGATACATTTTTACACCTAAAAAGTTTTAAATTTCTGAGGAAAAAAATGTTAATCGCACCCTCTTTTCTTCTCAGTGTTGGGACAGGTACACACCTTTCAAAAATTTCAAGATCTTTCCATAATTTTTGTTCTTAACTGAATCGATATGTATCCACTTAGAACGATTTTACTTAAGCTTACAAAATATCCCAGATGGTTCTAGCATAAGTCAATGGCAAATATGAATATATGTAATATTAATAAAATCTTCAACTGGGGCATTTTTGGTATAGATGACTTATGCCTTATTTAATCACTTTATAATTTTTTTTTTAAATTCCACTATTTTTCGTTTAGTAACATACCGTGTAACCGAATTTAAAATAAACCAGAATCTGGTTTTTGATTTTATATTCAGCCAGGACACACTTGGGGAGATTATAAAGGAAAGTGGGTATAATTTACCTCAGGAACGAGCCACCAGGCGAGAATTCCCGAGACTCATCTGTTTGTTGACGATTGAAATGTCTAGAATACCGAAAATCGAAATTGAAGAACAATCAGCGCTAAAGCGGCGAATACGTGAACTTGCACTTTAGGCTTCCGGTAGATTTTCGAATAGGTTTGGCTTGGATTTGAAGCGGTTTTGTTTCTTCGAAAAGTTATTATTGATCAAAGTCATTACTTCTAACTGTTTGGTTTGTAGATCTGTTTCCAGCAATAAATGTAAAGTTTAGTGAGGTGAATAAGAGAATGAGACCGAGAACTTTTTAATATTTTTCCCAAGAGAAATAAACAACATATAAAAAATTGTTAAATATGTCGCAATTAAGATGATTATACACTAGTTTATTTAAATCTTTCAGCATGCTTAATAAAGGCTGTTATTTCTTAATTGATGGGAGTTCGGACTTACGGGGCGGTAGTGAAAAGCTTGCGTTTCTACAATGCATTTTTAAGTCATCCCCTCGTTGATTGCTGTATAATTGGCGAAAGTGCATGCTAAAGCAATATTCCCTTAAACAGAGTGTACCAAGACTCGCTTCGAATGCTAACCAAATATAAATTTCACTTCACTAATCCCTATTCAATGTTGTGTTTCACATTCTGTTAACTGCTACGTACAGATAAACAAATTTATGGCTTCACGTGTGCCACGTAATGCAACACGAATGTGTGTTTAACAGTTTATAATTGTCTAGTTTGGTGCATGAGATTAACAATTCGCGATAACACACACATTTTCACGATGCGGACATGCAGATCGCCCCGGGGGTTTGCCTACAAACAGGGGCTAGAGGGCGGTTGGAAAATTGTCGATGGGAATTCAAAATGCGGCGCATGCCACCACAAAATTATTTTGCACAGAAGGCACAAAATGTGTGGAAAAACATAACATGAGGAGGCAATAATAAAAATTTATTAAACTTAAAATCTGTGGCGCGAAAAATTGATGTACGATGTGGGGATGGATAGTAATTAAAATCAGCGATAGGTTAACTCGTATGCAGTGTACACAATGGGAATGGGGAAAATTGCATTAAAGGACCATTTTGCTGATGTTTGCACCAGCTGCAATTTATTTTCCATGGCAAATTTTCATTTATTATCAAGATTCATTCTGGGAGGTACTTTACACCATTCGTCCGTTGTGTTTTCTCTCAGAATTTAGCTACAATTTCTACTGCAATTTGTTGCTATAAAAATTATTTCTTAAGCAACTTCTTAAGCTGGGGATTCGTGCGGAAGTTTCACGGGGATTCTTTTTGTTCAGTAATAACCATTCGAAGAGATAAAGTAACTCCAAAGCCAAGTCAAATCTATTCGAAAATCTACCGGAAGCCTAAAGTACAAGTTCCCATATTCGCCACTTTAGCGCTGATTGTTCTATCATTTCGAATTTCTGTATTCTTCACACTTTAATCGTCAACAATCCCCACGTTAAGTAATAATAACCTTACCGAATTGAGAGATCTCTCTGGTTGAGATTTTTCCTTTACCGATTCGAAGGTATATCCGTTGGAAGTTCGAAAGTTTAAACCAACGAGTTACACAAAAGTGAGCAAGTTCATCAAAAAACATTTATCTTAATAAAATTGCGATTCAAACATTCTATCATCCGGAAATTCCACAAAACTACACAAAAATTCACTTTTTGCAGCAAATGTTTGCACATTTTTGTTGTTGACATTGTTGACGATTGAAGTGTCAAGAATATCGAATTTCGAAATGGCAGAAAACTAAGCGCTATAGCGGCGCATACGGGAACTTGCACTTTAGAATGTCAACAATTGCGTGTAAACATTTGCCGCAAAAAATGAATGTTGGTGTAATTTTGTGGAACTTGTTCACTTTTGTGTAACTCGTCGGTTTAAACTTTCGAAGTTCCACCGGGTTTTTAGGTTAGTTCCCTCTGATATACCTTTGAATCGGTATAGAAAAAACCTCAACTGAAGAGAGCCCTCAAATCGAAGGTTATTACTGAACGAGAGGAATCTTACCACTCACGGGTGTGCAAGAACCGTATTGAACATTTTTTGTGTGTTTACGAACATTTACGAACAAATGTTTGTAAAAATACAAAAAATGCTCGTCAAGTGATCATGTTACGAACAATGTTTGTGAAAAAAGTACAAACTTTTACGAATTTGTTTGTGGGTTATGCGATTTACGAGCATTTCGTAAGTCCTCCATAGGAATTCACAAACATTTACGAACATTTTTACAAAATGTTTTTTTTTCTGTGTAGAGAGAGACGAATTCTATAACACTCTGGAAATGCCATATATGACAAATTTCGATCGAATCTCAGGAAAGCTTTTTCGAAAAAGGATGCTCTAGCTGTGACATTGTCATGTGGAAATGTCAGAAATCATTTGAGATTTTCAGCTATTTATATAAAAATAAATTTTATAAAACAAATCGACCTCAATTCTGAGACCAAGATCAAGGTCCAGATGATGAAAATTTCAAATTTTTGGTATTTTGATGTCAAAAAATCAAGATCGAAGATTGACATCTGTCAAATATCTTAAAATCTTCAAATCCAAGACACAAACCGTCTGGATATCGAGATTTGTAATTCTGAAACCAATATTTGAAGATTTCAAGACGTCAAATTTCTTGTTTTCAGAATTCAGGCCAATATTTAGAAATCTATTAAATTCATTTGCGAAATTTTTATGATATCGCTAAAAAAATCTAGATTGGTATTGTCAGGTTTCGAATTCACGTGCGAAAATGCACAAAGTATTACAGAAATCTCTTGCAGGCTCTAAGATTTTCTGATAAATATTTTGTAAGTAAGGAGTCACATCCAGGGAACAGTTTTCCAAGCTCCTTCGAAGTTTTTCGGAAAAATTTGTACTATCAGGAAAATGATATTTCACCCCGTCCGCCACCTTTATTCAGTAAATTCTTTCAAATGTGACTTAGATAGTTGAACAACTTTAGGAATTCTCGAATTCCGTAATTATTTTAAAAAATATTGGGTAAGCGTGCCAAATTTCGGCATAGTTGCATGCAAGTGCCAAAGTCTCAAGTTTGAAATGTAATGTTTTTAATACAAATTGATTTTTTTAAAAATATTTCTTTTGAAGGAGTGTTGCTTGAAACCTTGTAGACAGTATATCGTCTTCATTTTCTCTAAAATCATTCTTAATACATTTTAAAATGAATAAAAATGTAAACATAGTTTTGGTGGCCTATTTCGGCCACCTTCATTCTCATAGTTCCTTGCCCTTCCGGAATTCTTCCAATGCCTTTTTCAGATCATCTTGTTCGTCGAGGCGACATTTTTTAATTATTTTTTTTGCATTGTGCAATCTCTAACTGTGTTATCACACTAGCATATTACAATTTTAATATGATTCACATTAATTGTCGCTGGTGAGAGTTCAAATGTGTAATTTGTGTGCTTGTATCGTTTTATATTTAAAATTTGATCTATTTGTTGATAAAAAGGTAGACTTGGCCCGCAAAATTTGATATGAATTGATTTATAGCATTAATGCGATTTTCTTTTAATTTTTTAATGTGAAAAATATTTATGCTTTAGGTAAATTTAAACTTATTTTTGCAGGCCAAGTCCACTCCTTTATCAATAAATAGAAAAACCCCAAATATTAAGTGACTCAAAGACACAAATAACATATTTGGACGCTTACAAGCGACAATTAATGTGAATCACATTAAAATTTTAATGTGCTAGTGTGATAACGCCGTAAAGTACACAAAAACTAAAAATTCATGAAAATTCGAGGAACAAAAAAAGTGGCCGAAATTACAAGCTGGCCGAAATTTGGTACACTTAGCCTTAGCTGTTCCAAACTTCATAAAATCTGGCTTCAGAAAAACAAACATCTCTATCAATTGCAATATTGCTTTCCTACCAAATTTCCCAAGCGAGTTCCAGAGCTAAGAAGAGGGATATTCTTTGAAGAATCATACGAGAGATTGTCCATCTTCGAAAGCTTAGAAAGAATGCAAGGGAATGGAATCGGAGTCAAATGCCATACGAGGTGGAAGTGTCAAATCTGTGTCCCGTGAAATTAGAAAAATTCCCTCTGACGCCAAGAAGATACTCCAAGATTTGGCCATGTGGAGAGAAAAGCATCGCTCTGGCCACCCAATGGATCGGATCCATTGAAGCGAATCGCAATAAAATTGGCGGGAAAATGAGGTTAAGGGGCAAGGAGTTGAATGCAGAGGAATCTTACAAAGTAGAATGAGAGACATCAGGTGCATCCTAAACATTTTCAATCGAAATCCATCCTGGATTTCTCGTCACGCTTCTGCGTTTTCTAACTGCAAATCACACATTATTTTCCAATATTAGACTTCACTCGGCATTTTCATCTTTTTCCACCCCAATTCACTGTTTTTTTTTCTTTGTTTCATGCTCCTTCTGCCCCCTTATGTGGATCTTTTTGGTGGTAGCGCGCATCATAAATTCATTTAACAGCTGAGAAATCACAAGAAAACCACACACTCAGCAATTCAGGTGGAAAATGTTGAGGAAAAACCGTGTTAGTGTCAATTATAATTGGTATAATCCGCTTTATCAAATGATTTATTGCGCTTGGAAGATAAGTGGTGTACATGGCAAAACTTAAATTAAAATCCAAAGCTTATGAGGATGATCCTTCCTTTCACATCTGACAGAAAATTTATTAGGACAAAAATCATCCGGGGCATTAGCTTAAAAAAAAAACTACAAAACCAATGTCCTGTCGAATTTTATGCAAACTCCGGTATTTATGCTGTGTTATGCGAAATGATGATAAATCTGAATTTATGTATTCGAACGAACTGAGATAAGAATCAGACCACCCCCAAGAGGAAATTTGTAACCCTCGTGAGGATGGGGTGTAATTCAAAAATTGCTTACCACACACCAATTTGTGAATGTGCGATACTATAGTACAGTATCTCCCCCTGGCCCCCATGCATAATAGTAAATTACCAGTCAATAGAATGGGATTTTGCTGATTTTCAATCGAGGCAAACCGCACAGGCCAAAACTAAATATTTGCCCAAGGATTTTGCCAGTGGCCACACAAAATCCATTTCATCGCATTCATCATCCTGAACCAGAGGGATTTTCATTTTCCAACCTAGGTTGATATTTATCGCTATTTTACTTTAACCAATCATGTTACACTTTTTACTACCACCCCTCTATCACCCACCCCAAAAACATTTACACAAAACATATCCGCAAGGAAAAATGTAAAGACAAAAGACCAAGAAAATTGATTCAATTTAGTATTTTTTTTTCTTGCATTAAAACATTCATCAATGCAGAAAAGTTGAAAAGTTTCCCTCCAAATGCTTCCCATTGCCATATTTAATGTTGCACGCTCTCAATTGTAATGGGCTTCATTTGGCTTCAGCGACACTGATTTCACTGTCATTACTTCATCCCTTCGTCAGAAAAAAAAACAACTCAATGTGAGCTGTAAAACTTTTGCACTTCCCCAGTATCATTATCTTTCAATGATAACAGTCAGCGGAATTTTCACGAGAAAAATCTCACTAATGAGATGCAAACACATTTTCAAATTAACTTTCATTGCAGAGTTACGCAATCATACTCAAATATAAACATTATCTAAATCTATGAACTTTCTTTTATGAATTTTACATTTCTCGTAAAAGTTCTGAGCCCTTTCCGCTAGATGTCTTTAGTGAGCAATATCTGACGATACATAAATTGCATCGGGTCACACTAATCTGTGCTTTCAAGATGGCAACACTCTCCAAGTTCTTTGACAGTTTTGTGTTTCGTGAAACCAGTTGTATGTCACAGCTTTCCGAAATGATGGTAAAACAAGAGGAAATTCGATATGTTCAGTGATACTACGACAAAAGGTAAAAAAAGCGAAGCAGAAGCAGGGGGTCAAAAAAAATATGCTAAGTCGGTGGTTCAGGCGATTCCGTTCTGGTAAAATGGAAGACAAAGATGAAGCGCGTTCTGGTAGGCCATTTGTCAAAAATGTGAAATTTAGCCAAGAAACAGAATGGAACTGTTTGCATAAGGCTAGTCTTAGGAAGAATCTAGATACATTGCAAACCACAAGAATTGTCACAAAAGAACCTTTTGGGCTGAATTGATGTCTGCGATTCTTGGCTAAAACATAACAAAACTGACCATGGTCCAAACGTGATAAGCCGGTTTAAACGATTTCTATAACGGTCGGATTAACGGCCAAAAAGGCTTTACTGTGTGTTTTAGGGGCATGACATTTCCTATGTTTCCCATATGTTTCTAGCGAGCCGAAAAAACTTTTGAGTTCATTAGCTGTTTTCTGTCACGGTAGAATGAATTAGCAAAAAATACTAATACAAAATAAAAGCCAATTTAATAACGAAGAGGCAACCGAAAACCCTAAATTGGTAACCTACGTAGTTTTGAAGATATCTCGTGAAATATGTACGAAAATAGGGAAAAAATTACACTAAAACCGGTCGCATTTTTCATAGCTAATGTCACCCCCTGATTTGGGCTGTTTTACTGCCCAATTTTTCGAGCTGAGTATTCTCGAGGATCAGACTGTGTCTATTTTTGGAATAAGATTCACAATTGTAAGTGTTGAGGTTATAAGAAGAAAGTTTTGCATGGAATTTGAATTAAAACCATTTTTCTCTGGTGGTTCTTCAGAATTATCGTATCGTAGGGGAACCTTTGCAGCTTCGTAAAAGTCATTTTTTGAATTTAACATAATTATTAATCATGTTGAGACACTTTAGCCGTACTCACTATGGCGTTGTTATCTCGTAATCTCCGTAATCTGTTATCTTGTTACAGTAGACTCTCTTAAATTCGGGCATATGGGACCGAAATGTCAGCCGAATTAGACAAAAATTCGGGCGACAAACTTTTTGAAACGCAACGATTTTTTATTCATGTGCATACAAATATTGAGTTTACACACTCAAATATAACGTAAATTGCATGAAAATCCCTCAATATTGCAAAATCACATCAAAACTAAGACAAACCATGCCAAATTTGAGCATATTTGATTCATTTGATAATCATAATCAAACTTGAAAAATGACAACAAACTTTTTTCAAATGTAACCGCTGCCAAAATTAAAAAGTAGCCCGATCTTAAAAGAGCCGAATTTGCGAGAGTCTACTGTATAATTTTTCATTTATAAAATACATTACGAGAACATAACGAGATAACGAGATAACGATATTACAAGATAACAGCGCCATAGTGAGTACGGCTTTTATTTGGTAATAAAATGTGATTATTGCAATGTGCTTCGTATTGGAAGAATTTGCTAATCGTAGATCGCCCATGAGCGCCTTTATTCCGCGCTCTCAGATCAAAAAGACATAACAGAAATAAAAACTCATATAGAAAGAAATTGTATTCTTGATATCTTTGTCGGAAGACAGATAGCTGTTCACTACACATCCTTTTACTTGAATCTTGCCGAAATACAAAGAAATTAAATGCAAATATCACTTCAAATGGAAAGTTCTTAAATCGCGCACAATTCAACTGTGAGAGAGAGATAGAGACATAAATAACTCACTTTACAAACGTCTGGCGGCGCTGCGGTTGCAAAAAATCTCTGAAATGCAACAAAATATTTTCTTCTATTTTATCCTTATTAGCAGGTAGTGTACCTTCTTCAAATATGTACTTTTGCATTCCTTATTAACCAAAATAGTGTTGTACAAAAGGGTATTTCTCAAACCTATTCTGAATTTTGGGACAGCTCAAAAGAATATGAGTCTTCCAACTCATAATTTCATCCCAATGTTTTTGTTGTAATATATCGACAATTATTTACAATTAAACAAAATAACCGTATTCAACTAAATTATTAAAAGGATTTTCTTGTGAAAATGACTTAATTCTAAGGAATTAAACGATTTTCACATTAAAAAACCTCTCATTTTCTCTACGTGAATTTTTGCGGCATTTCGAAGAATAACAACAGGCACCACCAAATTCACTTCGGCTTTTCTTTTAGTTCAGGCCTGCTGTAGACCGTTTGGACTAAGTTCTGCATAAAATTATAAGTCTCTATTTTAGAAACGTAAAAAGTATAAAGAGGACAGCGCCACTGATGTCAGCGCATAACCTCAAATTTTACATTTTGAATTCAACCGTCATCGTTCATATTTGAGGAACTGGACTGTATTTGGAATTCATGGATTATGATTATATATTTCTCTACTCCTTTGATATCAATCAATAATATGACAATACAGAAATATCACATGATTTTCCATAGAATTCAAATTTTCAAAATGTCCCTTTTATTTTACAAATGTATACCAAATGTGTTTCTAGGGTAGTAAGGGAGTCTCACAAAATTGTCAATAAACAGAACATTTGAAAGTTATGGTGCCACATCCATCCCACCTTTCAATTAACAAAGTTTATTAGAGGATGTGAATAGTTTTAAGAAAAGCCACATGCTTACAATTAAATTTTAATTAATGCAAAGTTGCTGTCTGCCCGAGAAGTTTGCACTTTCCTTCAGAACAGTCCTTCCATTTACCCAGGGCATAAGGATGTGGAAGGTAGCTCTCTCTCAAAGAGGTCCAACTTGCCAAGTAGCAGACATTTATCAACTACCCCCAAACTCTATAGAAAGTTGCCGGAACGTCCAGTTAGTGTGAAATTGAAAATTGGTGCTAATGACAGGCGCTTTCAATAATAATTTCGAACACAAGTTGCAAACTCCATCCGACGAATTTTCCATCCCCTCTCAGACTCTTCAGTACGACTTTTCAATATGCGAAGCACATACACTCAACTCCCAAGTAAATTGCTGGAGTTTGTTGCTTTGAAGTTTTCCCCACTTGTAAGGAATATTGGGACAAGGGAGGAATATCGGAAGAGGTGAGCTTTGCAGGTGAACCAACTTCTGTCCGTCCATACCATTTACCACATGAGTGTTTAATTAACAAATACACTCTTCCCCGAGCTTGCAAATCATTACCAGAAGGTACCCATAGTTTCTCTCACATTTACCACCCCCCCCCCCCCCCCAGCCTCACCTTCAAAACCGCCCCGACCATCACTTCAGCAATTGCTATAATCAATTGCTGAATAACTTGCGTGGTGTTCCTTCAAAACTTCAAAAGGATATTGTACATAGAGTACCTTTAGCCAAAAACTGATCCCTCTACGCAACAAAACTAAATGAATGCGTCCAAGCAAAATAATTGATATTTCCACCCTCAGCATCTTTAACAATTGTCACCCTGTACCTTAGACTACTTGCAATGGGGTGTGGCGTGGGTCAAAATTCAAATTTCCATCCAACCTCTTGACCCACTTATGTTGGACATCGATTTGTGCGCTTGGATGTTTGATTGTGATCGACTTTGCAAGTACTTCTCAACTCACATTTGATGGGCTCTTGAGGAAAGTTCTAGGAAGCCCCGGGGAAAACTCTCTTACGTACATAACACAATATATTAAGCAAATTAATGTGCAATTGGTGCAAAATATAAAATAACATTGAGATACATTGAACAACTTTTAATTTAACTCTCTTTCAAGTCGTTACAATCGAATTTGCATCATCTAGAAACGATTTTACGATTGTCAAGTTCCTCAAATATAAACGACGGTTGAATTTAAAATACAAAATTTGAGGTTATGTGAAGAAATTTTTGCGTTCGGGAGTCTGACCGAAGTAAGAAGAGACGCTAAGAAAAGTATATAGTACACTGAGAGAAGGTCTTCAAATAAATAAGTGTGGAAATGAGTGTTGGGAAAACTTCGCGCGGAATGAGATTTGATAATACACATATTCCCTACATTGAGTGTTAAATCAAAGGTAATTTTTTTTAAATGAGTGTTGTAACAAACCGCACTAAGACTTGGGTAAACTTCCATCACGCTCGGACATTTGAGTGTTGGTACAAGCCTTGTATTTCTTTGATGAGACTATCGCCAACGTTCAAAATAAGTGTTCATCGAGTGTTGCATGAACACTCGTGAGTGTTGAACACTCGTCTGCCGTATAGATACAAAATCGACGTACTCGAACTCTCAGTATAGAAGTCAATTGCACTTAATAATTTTATTGGCACTACGACCGTACACGCTTTTTTCATAATAAATACTTTTCATTTGCTATTATTATCTAATTTCTTACCAAATTTTGTCGATTTTTATCGAATTCAAGACACATTTTTCCAAGAATTTTACCCGTCCGACTATTTCTGAGTGAAACATCCGACATGTTAAAGACTTTTTTACTGGGATGCAATATCGCAAACAAATCTTTCAATTTTTTCACTATTCAGGTCTTTTTGACACAAAATATTTATCACAAAGCACTCCAGAGATTTAAGCAAGCCTTCTGAACAACAAAACTCATTTTTCCAAAAATATAGTTTGTGTAATTTTTATGCAAAACACTCTTAATTTTCAGCTTAATTCTGTCGGCACTGTCTTTTTCGAATCACGACACAACTCTCTATCGGAGGAGCTTTTTCTCCCAATTTCCACTATTATAAATATTGAAAACCACGCAAAAACTATCACCACTTTGCAAAATAATTCCACTGTGAATTAATATTTTGTATGCCATTTGACAATTCTGAGTGAGTGAAAGAGCAACAGTAATTGGAAGCCACTGGAAAGTTCTCACACTCGATGAGGCTTGAATTTCTCAATCATGAGTGTTGGAAGAAGCCTCAAGCGTAATACCAAGCCTCATATGATGGTTGGTTGATTCGAGTGTTGGATTTTAGTTGTGACAACACTCATTTCGTGTCCTGGTAACACTCAACCTTCCCTCAGTGTATGCAAAAGTTTCAACAGAAAACTACGTGTGTTAGAAAGAGTGCAATCTAGTGGAATAATACGAAGAGCAAGATATTTACTGTTCGTATTAATTGCTTTCTGAATCGCATTCGTTTGAATTGAAGACAATTCGAGCAATTTTCCATGCGTGCCAACTGTGATTCGGTTAGTTTTCGAGCGAAACTCGAGAGAGAGGCAAGATAAAACACTTGCTATCCTTTTTTGGCATTCTCGCAGTTCGTCAAAAACCTGAAGATATTGTTTTTTTTATTGGAGGTCACCGAAGACCGCAAGTTAATATCTCTCACCGTTTAAGCTCCAAGACGGTGACAAGTTGAAAAAAAGTCGATTAAATAACTGCTCTCTCTTTGAGTTCGAGCAGTAAAAAAATAGCAGAATATTAGTCTAGAATTAGTCAAATTGAGAATTTGTACTCAGTTTAAACCACTTCCTAGGTTAGGGTGTTACAATACATTTTGGAAACGGTATATTCTAGAACTTATTGAGGTTATTTCTGAATGCGTAGTAAATTATGTTGCTTAACATCATATAAATTTTTGTTTCTCTTTTATTTTTAAGTTTTTGTGACTTATTTAGTTCTTTACGATCAGTAATCAGGTTCAGTGAAATTTGTTTGATTTTTCAGTAAAAAAAGCAAATTTACAAAAGTAAACAATGGGGTGCGTTTCGTAATACAAAAAAAAATCTTTACATTAGGGTCGAATGAACACCTCTTCGACAGGGAACCTCAGTGATGGAAGTCAATGTGTCAAAAAGTGCGATTCCCGTCAAATCATTGCTCTACATGCCAATTTACTCGTAGGTTTTCTGAATTGTAACGGTATATTCTAGTACATTCAGAGAAAATTTGTAGATTTTCGGCAGAATTTCTGCATAGAAAATCTGTAGATTTTCGGCAGAAATTCTGCCGAAAATCTACAGATTCTCGGCAGAATTTCTGCCGAAAATCTACAGATTCTCGGCAGAAATTCTGCCGAAAATCTACAGATTCTCGGCAGAATTTCTGCATAGGAAATCTGCATAGTCTCCATTGTCTCAACAAAAATATTGTTAATTTATCAAGAAACTGTAGCAGTTACAAAGAAAATGATATGTTCTGTTTAACAAGCACTACCGATTAAACCAGAGGTGTGCAAGAACTGCTTCAACTGGGGAACTGCTTCAACTGTTCTCATTTTCGCCGCGGCTGTTCCTATTTTCGCCGTGATTTTGTTCCCAACTCGCCAGCCGAGTTATCAGCAACACTATGCTTCAGAAAATTAAATACAAACCAAGTTTTATTAAAAAGCCTTCTCAAAATTAGAAATGTGAAAGGAAGCTTTGCACATTTTTCACTCTCTTTTTGCTTTATTTAAACGTATCATTAATGGACTCTGTTAGGGTATTACCTAAAAAAAAAGGTAATTCAGAACTTTGGAATAAATATCGAAAGAGATTAAATCGACGCACCTTTTAATTAATGTTTCAATTAAATTATTCGGCAATGGGAGAAAGGCATTTTAGGGAATGACAATGTGAGTGAGGTCCTTTTAATTCGAAAATCCCTCGCAATCACTTAGTGAAAATTCCATCTGGAAAATTGATTGTGCAAAAGAGTGTGTTGGGTGTTGAGGGGTTTAAATTTCATCTTTTGGTGGGGCCACCCATCAAATCCCTCGCATGATATGCACATTATGTGCCCCCAAAGTACATAACTGGCTGAGTGGATTGAATGATGTGTAGCTGAGGGTTTGGGGCTACATGCATAAAATAGCACCATACGTCTCTCTCCCAGTGAGAATGCTTATGTGTAGTTAATATTGCTACATAGAGAGTGCATTAAAACGCTTATGGTGTTGTTGTTAATTAAACAGCTCTGCGGCAGAGTCTGGTGTAGTCAATAAACATAAGTAAATAAGCCTAGTGGCGCATTTGGAGGCATCCATCGCACCCCATATATTCAGAAATTATACATAACTAGCCATAGTTACCCCCCTTTTCGGCTGTCCTTTTGTCCAGAAACTGGACAATTTATGCGTTGTCTCCGTCACAATATTAATCATCCGACAAATTGAATTATACGGCGGTGATTCCGAATGTCAATTAATTATCAAACATGATTTCATTTTGCCTTTTTTTTCCCCGTCCAGTCAACCCTACCGAGAATTGCTCCTGCCACTCATGCCAATTCGCCAAATGCAATGCCACATAATGCATTAAAAGAGAATGGGAATCAAACAATAGATTTTCTGCAAATGAGCCCACTATTCATTATCTGACATATCAATAAGTGATTTTATTACAAAATTCCATTGGCATATCAATTTCGCAATAATCATCTCATTTAAGCATCATTGGAATTCCTGCATTCCCATCCTCATTCCCTATCACATCTTCCAAGCCCAGTCCGAAATGATTCTTCGCATTTCTCCCTTCTGCACCGAATCATTCACTATATACTATCACCATAGTACTTCCTTATATCTCAATAGAAAAGGAAAAGAACCAAGAAAAAAACTGAAGTACTATTTGATGACTTAAAGTATCCCTCTCTAGCGACAATGTTTGCACTAAATGATGGCAAACTGTCCATGAAGAATAAACGAGAAATAGGATTTAAAAAAAAAAAGAAAAAAAAGTATTCCCAACGGAAGATATAATATTTCCTCGAGAAATCAAATCTCCAAGGACTCTATGTCAACGCATTCCAATTGAAATAAATCCCCATTTCTATTAGTTAAATTCCCATTTCTACCCATTCATTCTTTTGAGTTCGTTTTTTTTCTGTCAACTCGCCTTTCCAATCCTCGAGAAAAGTTGTATACTCCGAAGTCTCCCGTGAGATAAAACCAGAAACTGTGTTATATATCAGTCTATTATAAAAAATAAACTGCCAAGCCGATATAATCACAGGATTAGTACGAGAAAAGCTCAAATGAAAATCAAACTACTTATACTTAGAATATTTTAATCCACACGAATTCCGATAAAAATTCATGCAAGATTTTTAATACAATTTTTAAACTGATTTGAGATGCATTGATATTCGAGTCTAAGCAGAAGTTGGAAATATTTGTGTGAAAATTTTCAATAATAAGGTAATTTTTGAAAATTTTTATAAAATTTGACCGAACTGTTCGCCCAAAAACTTGAGAAATAAAAATTGAGAACAGTTGCCAGCGCCACTCGCGGAAAAACAGTGCCTTCATGCGGAAGAAAAGTTTCCTATTTTTAACCCTTTAAGGACGATTG
The DNA here is from genome assembly GCF_024763615.1 of Phlebotomus papatasi. NCBI lineage: Eukaryota > Metazoa > Arthropoda > Insecta > Diptera > Psychodidae > Phlebotomus > Phlebotomus papatasi. Next base: position 8,507,284 of record NC_077223.1, read on the forward strand.
GAACACCGGTGTCCCATAGAGAAAATTATTTTTCCTGACTACCTAAAGTTATTTTTTCTTATGTTTGTACATAAAATTGTAAAGTAGAAGGTTGAAAGAATCTAGAATATTTTTTGCAAGTCTCTAGTTATTTGCTATATAGTAAATATAGTTCAAAAAAGGCGAATTCAAATTCATAACTGATTTTATTTATTTTTTATACTTCCAATTTTTTTAAGCAAAACCGTTTTGGCAATACAAACTACAATACTCATACGTAATATTTTTTATTAAAACGAAAAATATTGTTCACTGGCATTGTCAGAAAAATTACTTAAATTTTTGGGCTATTTTTGTCCCTATCAATTATCATTGATTATGTTTCTTAGTTTAATTTTTATTGTTGATTTTCAGTCCGTAAAAAGTGTCTCGTCGTTAAAGGGTAAAAGAATTCTCGGCAATTTGTTTATTTTTATTTCACATGTAAAATAGTTTTTAAAATATTGAAAATAAAAAAAGGGGTGGCAAAGCGGTCCATGCTTTACGAAATGCTCAAATTTGTGATTTAGATACTAAACCCTAAAAGTACTTTCGCAAAATTTATCGATTTTACCTGATTAATAAATAAAAATTTTAAAAAAAGGACAGATAATCCTAACCGGCTTATTGTAGGTGAGATTCTTAACGTGAGCTAACTCGGAACGCTTGCAAATTCGATTTAGAGCTGGAGTTCGGGGACGCCATTCAGTTATCTTGAATCAAATTCGTGAAATTATACAAATTTTGTATTTAAACGAAAATATCAAGGATTTGGACGAACTGACAGAAAGATGATGCATTTGTGAAATGTATACCAGAATGTTCTCTTTTTGTCAAAGAACGTGTTGTTATTGGTTGCTCAGAAGCCGAGATAAATAAGGTTATTTGTTTTTGAAATCATTTTTTGTCTCTAGCGCCCCTACTGTCCATATAACGAACTTCGGTTATGTCAGAGAATTGTTGAATTTTGTGAAACCTTTCATTTTAAGCTCACTTTAAATGAAATAGTTGAATAAAAGCGATCGCATCAGTACCTGTGTACTTTCTCAGCACCATTGTTGAAAAAAAATATTTTCTTTTACATTAAAACGGCAAATGTAGATACAAATGTCTTCTACAATTATATCGAAGTAATCATCAAAATCGATTCAGCGACAGTCGAGATAATTGAGGTTATGTGATATTGAAATTGGTTTTTAGACTGTGGCGCACCTGATGTTGGTCCCAAGAAGTTCAAATATCCTAAAAAGTTGTAGCATTTTGTGAGATCTTTTATTTGAGCCCTCACTCATCAAATTCGGTCAAATAGAACCGGAGATATGATTTTTTGAATTTCGTAAACGTTGACCCATCATAGGGGGAGGTGGGGCTACTTTGAGCTCTGGGGCTACATTGTTATACGATATTTTCGCATATTTCTAAAGGAAACTGGGTTTTAATATGATGTAATTTGGATAGACAAAATAATTGTGTATCTAAATAAAATAATTGTAAGGACTAGCCTCATTTAGGAATAGGCGAAAAAGTCGTATAACAATCTAGCCCCACAGCTCAAAGTAGCCCCACCTCCCCCTATCTCCGGTTCTACTCTAACCACAGCGAACACACGTCACTTTTTGTAAACTTCATAACCTAGGCTACAACACTCTAAAATTTGATTACCTTGCACAATGGCGTTTTTGAGAAAAATGAGTTTGAATTTTGACGGTATCGCAGCGCCACCTCTGGTGACTTTTTGGAATTCCATCTGAAAGTGCTCATCGATACGAAACCAAAAACCCAAAATTTAGCTCAAAATGTTAATTGGAACCTGAGATAGAGGCCGGTAAATTGTCGAACTTTGACGTCTTATAGTTCGGGACAGGGGTTATCGATCGACTTAAGTATTTTTTTGTTAGATAGGTATAATCAGCGGCTACAACATACTAAAATTTCAGCCCGATGCCCAATGGAGTTTTTAAGTTATCTAACTTAGAAAATTGAAAATTTTTCTTTTTAATAATAGCACCCCTAGCGATGGTTTTATGTACTTCCGATATTAGAAGAAGAAGTGGCATTTCACGAGAGCTTTCCAAAATGGTCTCACTTCTTAACCGGAGTTATAGCCATTTGAAAAAAAATTTTTGGACCCTAATAGCTTGGGTCAGAGGACTCAGCGAACCTTAAGTTTGGTACTGATCGAAAGCTCTACGGCCCAGGTATAACATACTAAAGTTTGAGCCTGATCGATGCCATAGGGGCGGAGCTATTGAGTAAAAAAGGGGGGTATTCAAAATGTCGGAAGGGCGGGTGGGGGGTCAATGCACCAAGTTGCAATTTTCATATAGATAGATAAACTTTGCCGAAAACCGCAAGTCGACATCTCTCTTAGTTTAGGAGATATTAAGCTCCAAAGAGCGGCCGGACGGACGGACGGACGAACGGGAACGTTTTTAGGCATCCATATATTCGTGATCAAGAAGTGACGAAACACATTTTAGCAAAGTTTGAGCCCAATCGGAGGATATGAGATTTTGTTAGGATTATAAGTATAGTTGAAATTGTTAAGAGTCTCACTAATAATAATAATGGATGTCCCGAACTCAGCCATATCATAATGTAATTCATCTTCTAAATCTGTTTGTGCAGCTAAAGTGTTGCGGAACAACACATAATTATTATTATATTTTAAATTGTTGTTATTGTTCCTGATTCTGTCCCCCTCTATACAGCGCTATTCTTATTCGGGCAGCAGAACCAGTAAGTAGCCGCGCTATTGACAGAATCGAGGAGTTCGACGGAAATTTTAGACAATAAATGTATTTTAATATAAATCAAGCGTTTTAATGTACGCTTCAAAATTATATCAATGTAACGGCGTTATCACACTTGCACATTAAAATTTTAATGTGATTCACATTAATTGTCGCTTGTCAGCGTCCAAATATGTTATTTGTGTCTTTGAGTCACTTAATATTTGGGGTTTTTCTATTTATTGATAAAGAAGTGGACTTGGCCTACAAAAATAAGTTTAAATTTACCTAAAGCATAAATATTTTTCACATTAAAAAATTAAAGAGAAAATCGCATTAATTTTTCGCATTAATGCTATAAATCAATTTATATCAAATTTTGCGGGCTAAGTCTACCTTTTTATCAACAAATAGATCAAATTTTGAATATAAAATGATTCAAACACACAAATTACACATTTGGACTCTCACCAGCGACAATTAATGTGAATCATATTAAAATTTTAAATTTCAAGTGTGACAACACAGTAAGGCTAAATTTTATTTAAAAATAGGTGAAAAATCCTACTTTCAAAGTTGCCCCACATTCAAAGGTGCCCCACTTCCCCCTAATCGTGGTGTCACATATAAGATTAATACTTTCTGAACTGCTAGAATGGCAAATAAAGATAGCAAATGTTTTATCTTGCCGCTCTCTCACACTTTTTCAGTATAAATATTATACATATTCAGCATAATGTTGGCAGACATGAAAACCCTCGAAAACTGACAGAATCACAGTTGGCACGCATGGTAAATTGCTCGAATTGCTTTTCAGATGCCTATGACCTATGCAGTCGGATTTGGAATTTCAAGATCTTTCAAATAAATCCAAATGTGGAACTTGTGGAACTCAAGATGGCGACTCAACTGGTCATATCTGTTTATGCACGAAGTGTTCACCTGGGCGAACTACAAAACATAACCGAAAACGATCGAAAGCCCTTGTCTCAGAAAAGCAGAAGTCAATATCTCTTACCGTTTGGAATCTAGCACGATGAGAATCGACACATGAATATTACAAAAGCGAAAGATTTTATTTTTGACAAACGGTGATTGAACTTCTATAGTCAAAGTCTGATAATTTTATTTCGATATTATCAACAATTTGACTAGAATAAATGGAAAAAACAGGTACAGGTTCTCCTGATTATCTTGCTCTTCTCCTCAATCTCCTTTCCGAATGTATTGTTGCTTTTGAGATCAACTTTCTGAGATTGAATAGAGCAGGAGAGTTTCGAGACATATAGGAACTATAGGAACGTCTTTCTCAGACACTCTGAGAAGCAAAAAGGGGTTTCTTTGGGAGGATGGAGGAATGGTGGCAATGGACAGAGACTTTGGGTGTAAGAGAAATCCACTGGGAGACGACGAAATGCCAGAGTAAAAAGTTGTGTGGCATCGTCATCAGATAAAACGAAACTTTTCCATTACATTACAATGCATTTGCTCTCAACTTCTCCAATTTATCAATAGAGACATATACTCCCAGGCATCACCCACCCACTTTTCCTTGGGGTTAGAATTTGAGTATGGGCACACATCATTCCACACTGTACCACCAAAGTCTTTGGAAAAGAGATCACCCACAATATGTACACATTTTATTGGTTGGAATTTTTATTAAATAAAATAAATTCACTGGTGAGTGTGCATAAGACTTTACCATGGACTTTTGTCTGGTTTTCCTATGCGGGAAAGGAAGAATGAAGCCGGGGGGGGGGGGATGGTCAGAGTTTTGGGATCAATTCGAAAAGTGCTGAGTAATGGGTTGCTTTTGATGGTATGAGGCTTTAAGAGTAATTGAACGGACTGAGACGAGCAATTCGTGAGATTAATCAGCACTAAATGGATAATTGCTTAAATGATACATATACTCGTTATTGTACCTAATCATAATTTACAATTGATGGATATAGTCAATTCAAAAGGGAAATATCGATTTTGGACAAAAGGTAGGGGAAAGTACTCTAGGTTGGACCACAAATATGAAGTTCAAACTTGATGAATTTTTTTCTGGGATAATCGAAAATGAATCCCAATTTTTATTACACCAAAAAAATCTCTAGTTAATTGAGATCCCATACTTATCTCATTTACCATTCAAAATCCCTTAGTTTCTTTTAATGAGGTAAAAAGAAATACTACGTCGATTTGGTCCAAGGCATGGTACAATTTTTGCCTTCGAATGTGACGGTACATGCCTTTGAATCTAGAATTTTCTCTGAAAATATTTCTATCGAAACACTAAACAATCTATTATTGATTAGCCTGAGGTCTAATACACTCACTGAAACTATTACTACAGAGAAAAACGCTAACAAAAAGAATCTTTTCCAATTTTTCTGAAATACTGCTATTCCAATAGGAATAAATTGTTGGAAAAGCCATATTATCGATATGACAACCCTAAAATACGACTGTAAAAAGAGAATGGTGATATTTCATGCCATTTTGAAGTCAATAAACCCAGGTTATTTTGTTTCCGGAAACAAATAAAAACAAAATTTTGGAAATTGTTTCTTAAATGATATCAATCAAATGTCTTGTCTTTTTGTGATCCATCGAGCGGGCTCAAATTTTAGTACGTAATAGCTGGGCCTTAGGGCTTTCGATCAATACCAAATCTAAGGTTCCCCGACGCCCCAGAACCGAGCTATAAGGGTCCAAAAAAAATTCTTAAAATTGCCATAACTCCGGTTCTAATTATCAGAATTTAAAAAGTGAGGGCTTTTTGGAAAGCTCTCGTGAAATTACACTTTCCCTTCTAACATCGCAAGTTCGTAAAACTACCGCTAGGGGCGCTATTTTTAAAAAGAAGATTTTTCAATTTTCTAAGTTAAATAATTCAAAATTGCTTTATGCAATCGGGCTGAAATTTTAGTATGTTGTAGCCGCTAATTATACCTATCAAACAAAAAAAATACTTAAGTCGATCCATAACCCCTGTCCCGAGCTATAAGGAGACCAAGTTCGAATATTGACCGGCCTCTATCTCCGGTTCTAATTAACATAGCGACCTAAATTTTATCTTTTTGATTTCGTCTCGATGAGCACTTTCAGATGGAAGTTCAAGAATTCACCACAGGTGGCGCTGTGATAGCGTAAAAATTAATCGAAATTCAAACTCATTTTTATCAAAAATTCCTTTGTGCAAGTTAATGAAATTTTAGAGTGTTGTAGTCCAGTCAAGGACGTTTCCAAAATGGGGCGTAAGTGCGCTGTGGTTATAAAAGAACAGGAGATATGAGGGGTCAAAGTTCACGAAATTCAAAAAATCATATCTCTGGTTCCATTTGACCGATTTTAATGAGATTGAATTTTAACACGATTGAACTTCGTGGGACCAACACCAAGGGCGCCACAGTCGAAAAACCAATTTCAATATCACATAACCTCAATTATATCGACTGTCGCTGAACTGATTTTGATGATTACTTCAACATAATTGTAGAGGACATTTGTGTCTACATTTCGTCCATACATTATTTTTCGATCAGATAATGCGATTTGTCCGATTTTACCGTTTAAGTGTGAAAAAATTGATTTTTCCCATAATAACGCTTTGAAATCACTCAGATGCCAATTTGACTGCCTCTACTTCACCAAGAAACTTAAAATAGGGTTTTAAATGAAAAGTCTCACAAAATACAACAATTCTTTGATATAGTTGAAGTTCACCAAATGAACACTTGGGGCGCTCTGGTCGAAAAAACGAGTTCAGAAACAAAAAACCGTGCTTATCTCGGCTTCTGATTAATCGATGAGATCATGGTCTATGGCAAAATTATAGAGGACTTTGTGGTCTATGTTTCACCTATATATCACTTTTCTGTCAGTCCATCCAAATCCTTGATATTTTGGTTTTAATACAAAATTTGTAAAATTTCACGAATTTGATTCAAGATAACTGAATGGCGTCCCCCAACTTCAGTTCTAAATCGAATTTGCATGCACTCCGAGTTAGCTCACGTTAAGAATCTCACCTACATAAGCCGGTTAGGATTATCTGTCCCTTTTTTTTAGAAAAACCAAAAGAAATTCACAATATTCGAAGGCATGAACGTTCGAAGGGAGAGTACTTTCCCCTATATATAGAGGAGGTAGGTGAATCTAAGATATTCCATCTCTCCTACTGACTTTCCTTCTCTTTATCCCATATTTTATCTCGTTGAAACTCACGTACATGCAATATGGGGATGAAGAGAGGGTCTTTTAACAAATTGGCATGATGTGATCGATGTCAGAGATTCCAAATACTAAATTGGAATATGCTGTCTGGACATTGGGAATGCAACTCAATATAACACGAATGTAATTCACTCTCCATGCAGCCAATGGGTGACGTTGGGTGGCATATAAAGTGAATCAAATAATGTGCATATTTTATGTAGAGGTACAGTCTCTCTCTCTCATTCCCTCCCTCTATCCTTTCTCCTTTTCCTGCCCCCCCCCCGCAATTTTCCACAACACATCCCAGAGACGAGAGTGTACATCTTTGAAATGCGAAGAAACTGGTATGGACCCTTCTTTTCTAGCACAATATCCCATGATGTGGGTGGGATTGCTAAGAGAATTCCATTTGCCTCTAACATTGCAGAGATGAATTCTTCAGATCCGGGTTTTTGGGATATATTGGATGGGGAACTGACACGATATCCTCTTGATTTTAATAACAATCCCAGTCCACAGAAATTTTTGGTGTTAGGATGTGAGGAAATTGTGGTATGTTCGTGCCTTTCGATTGCGTGAAAATTGACTTTTTGAGGGAAACAGAGTTCAAAAATCGGAGAAAGATCAACGGGTTACACCGATTCGTTACCATATTGGAACTTAGAACTGATGCAAGAAAAGACCCAAATCGTTTGAGAAATAAGCCTTCCGGACTGATTGAATTTTAACCTTCAAACATTTAAAATAGAGATTTTTAGGTACAATGGGGTAATTTTGGACAGAATCCAATATTGATCTAATATTAATTTAATAACTTTTCAGATAGGCAAAAAAAACCAAAGACCACGTAAACGTACAAGCCCTTCACTCAGTAGGGGAGACTGGGGCAAAAAGTCACAAAACGGATACAGTATCCGTAATAATAATGTAAACATTCAAGAAGAAGCACATATATATGATTTTCATTCACCTAGAATACGAACTTTCTAACATAACCTCACAATTGACATTATGAATCCAAACGGCGTTCGAATTTGAGAGATTCAGATTAGAGAGACTCTACTGTATTTAATTTTTTCTCGAGCTACCTCCACAGAAATTTCTGATTAGCGCAGTTTTATAGGAAATTTATCGCTCTACAACTTTGTGAATGTCATTTTTCTCTATTTTGTAAGGAAATACATTTATCGAGCGGTTTTCTAATGCCGTATCTTTCAAACCTTCTCCTTTTTGCCAGTAACGTCGAAGGGTCTGATAATTTATTTCGTAAAATTTGGCGGTTGGTCTCATCGGAACACTACTTTCCACCATCCGCAGCGCCAGCGAGAGTTTTCCTGTGTTTTCTTTTATATTCACACACCATCTCGCTTTTCTGTATTTTTTTTTTATAATAAATGATTTTTGAAGTAAACTAATTAAATTATTATAATGCCATATTTGCAAACCTGAATGTTTTCTCATACACAGAATAATAGAATAAGGAACTTTAAAACTTCTGGAAATTTGGAAAAACGGAAAAAACACATACGAGACTGCAAATCGTTTAACCAATGCCAAATAAACAACAAGCGGCGACACATGACAATGACGTTTCTTTTCGCCGTGAGACATCAGATTGCTCGGTTTTTGTTACTTTCTGCCCCATACCTATTGATACTTGTTACCCGAAGTGGTCATTTTTAATAAAAGGATTTCTACAGAAGAGAATCTTTAGAAAATGTTAAAACGGATAGCAGCTTCGTATTCAAAGAATCCAAATCATTTAGGAAAGGGACAGATAATCCTAACCGGCTTATGTAGGTGAGATTCTTAACGTGAGCTAGCTCGGAGTGCATGCAAATTCGATTTAGAGCTGAAGTTGGGAGACGCCATTCAGTTAAATTGAATCAAATTCTTGAAATTTTACAAATTTTGTATTAAAACCAAAATATCAAGGATTTGGATGAACTGGCACAAAAGTAATATATGGGTGAAATGTAGACCAGAATGTTCTCTATAATTTTCCCATAGAACATTGATCTCATCGATTACTCAGAAGTCAAGATAATCGAGGTTTTTTGTTTCTTAACTCGTCTTTTCATCCAGAGTGCCCCAAGTAGTTATTTGTTGAACTTCAACTATATCAAAGAATTGTTGTATTTTGTGGGGCTTTCCATTTAAAACCCTATTTTAAGTGTCTTGGTCGAGTAGAGGCAGTCAAATTGGCATCTGAGTGGTTTCAAAGCGTTATTATGGGAAAAATCAATTTTTTCACACTTAAACGGCAAAATCGGAGTGATAGCGTAGTCTGAGTGGAAAATGATGTATGGACGAAATGTAGAGACAAATGTGCTCTACAATTATGTTGAAGTAATCATCAAAATCGGTTCAGCGACAGTCGAGATAATTGAGGTTATGTGATATTGAAATTGGTTTTTCGACTGTGGCGCCCCTGGTGTTGGTCCCACGAAGTTCAAATATTCTAGAAAGTTGTAGCATTTGGTGAGATCTTTCGTTTAAGCCCTCATTCATCAAAATCGGTCACATAGAACCGGAGATATGATTTTTTGAATTTCGTGAACTTTGACCCCTCATATCTCCGGTTCTATTGAAACTACAGCGCACATACGCACCATTTTGGAAACGTCCTAGACTGGACTACAACATACTAAAATTTCATTAACTTGCACAATGCCGTTTTTGAGAAAAGTGACTTTGAATTTCGATGAATTTTGACGGTATCACAGCGCCACCTGTGGCGACTTTTTGAACTTCCATCTGAAAGTGCTCATCGAGACGAAACCAACAAGGTAAAATTTAGGTCGCTATGTTAATTAGAACCGGAGATAGAGGCCGGTCAATGTTCGAACTTTGACCCCTTATAGCTCGGGTCAGGGGTTATGGATCGACTTAAGGTTTTTTTTGTTTGATAGGTATAATCAACGGCTACAACATACTAAATTTTCAGCCCGATGCACAATGGAATTTTTGAGTTATTTAACTTTTAAGATTTAAAAATTTTCTTTTAAAAAAAAGCGCCCCTAGCGGTGGTTTTATGAACTTGCGATGTTAGAAGGGGAAGTGGCATTTCACGAGAGCTTTCCAAAAAGCCCTCACTTTTTAAATTCGGACAATTAGAACCGGAGTTATGGCCATTTTAAGAAATTTTTTTGGACCATTATAGCTCGGGTCAGGGGGGGTCGGGGGACCTTAAGTTTGGTATTGATGGAAAGCTCTAAGGCCCAGCTATAACATACTAAAATTTGAGTCCGCTGAATGCCATAGGGGCGGAGCTATTGAGAAAACAAAAAAAGGGGGGTCTTCAAAATGGCGGAAGGAGGGGTGGGGGGTGGGGGGTCTATGCACCAATTTGCAATTTTCACCCGATATATAACCTTTGCCGAAAAACGCAAGTCGATATCTTTTTTAGTTTAGGAGCTATTAAGCTCCAAAGAGCGGCCGGCCGGCCGGCCGGCCGGGAACGTAACTTAGCCACATATATATTCGGAATCAGGAAGTGGCGAAACACATTTTGGCCAAATTTGAGGTCGATCGGACGACATGATATTTTGTTAGGATTATAGTAGGTGAGATTGTTAAGAATCTCACCTAATATCGCGGTTTTTATAAATTCTTGCATTTTGGAAACTCCAGTCCGAACTTCCGAATTTTACTAATATGGTTTGTCTCAAGACTCCCTGTGTTTTCTTTCAACACTCACTGAAGTGTACTTTCAAAGCATATTTTTACACTCGCAAGTTTCAATTCAAGTATCTACAATTAAGATTTAGTCTTTGGAATGCGTATTTAAGTGTATCAACAAGACTTGAAAACATTATTTACTAATTTATCATCCAAAGTACTGGCAAATAGCCATACCAAAAGTTCATATAAATGAACTTTGTGACCAAAAAAAATACAAAACTTTTCCGATTATGTGTAGTGCAGTGGGTGAAATTTTCAAAATGTTGAGAAATTGAGAAAATGCCTGATAAGGGTAGTTTATTTTGCTAAATACTGACAACGACTCCCGAAAACTATTTTCGTGGATGAGCTAAGATATTTGTTAGAAATCTGTTGTATTTCGAAATTGAATTGGGGAGTAGAATGATATGGACATTCAGTTTGAAAACATCTGATATTGTGAAATGCAATTTCCAACTCACAGAGACACATATACATATTGGAAATTCATGTTGTGTCTGAGTGGAAAATTGTTTTCCCTTGGAGCTGTAATTGAAATGAAATTCATCGAAATCCATTTTGGGAGAAGCATTGTTAATTGGATAATGTTCATTTTCTCCAAATTAAATACACCCCAGAGGGAAAGATTCCATTTGTTTGAGGAGGGAGAGGGGCATATATATATATATGAAATTCCAGGGATATTCTAAGAGAATATCATCCCAAAATACCCAAAATACATATATCCTCCCCATATATTTAGTCATATTGTAATGGTTTATAAATCACCAAACTGAAAACTTAATTAATAAAAGCTTTCACACCATTAACTGTCCCAAATGTGGGTGGAAAAAAATAAAATGAATCTCTTCCATTACAAAAAGTCCAATCTTATTTACACCACAAACACATCCAAAAGGTCCCCCCCTTCTTGATTCGCCACAAAATGGGATGAGTTAGTACTGAGAGAACAATATCCGTTTGCCTTTGTACCTAATATTATTACACTCTCATGCACCCCAGAAAACTTTTTTTTTCCGAAAACCACCCCCTCAATTGAGGGATTGCCTTCTGAAGAAGTAATACACCAACACAGCCAAATTGCCATTGTGCTTGAGCGATATTATGTATTAAAGAAGTTGGCGGAAAAAGAGAAAATGTTTCTGAAATGTAATTAACTTTCTGGACTGCGGATATATCGAAAGACGTGAGCATTTCATACTTGGCGATTTCCAATAATGAAATATCCAGCAGGAAATAGAAAGTTACATACATACATATTCCCACTTCTGATTTGTGGTCAGGTCACTTCTGTAAGCGATGGGTTTCCCTCCAACCACAAAAACACCCTTAAATTGTCTATAATCAAGTTATTATTATTATTTTATTCCACTCAGGTACTTTTACACAAAATCGCAATATAATCAAGTTAAATAGATTTTATTTTGAAATATAGTAATGAAAATCTCAAATATCAAAAATAAACCCGATGGGCAGTTTCATAAAAGCTAATAAGATAGTTTCCTTTGTTCAATATTTTCTTATTCAAAATTGAAAGAGCTCAGATTAGAATGTTAACTTTGTAAGCTTATGAAACCGTTTTTTCTTCTAAGACAAAACTGTTCAACATATTGGACAATTCAGAAATGCCCTACTATTATTAATCGTATCGCAATACTTTATTGCAATGCAATCATATAATATTACTGTAGTAGACCGCCTAGGAGCGCCTTCGCGCAGTGTGGATATTTCTCCCATGCTGCCAGAATGTTTTGGGCAGAAGCGGTGTATTATATTACTTTTTATCACAGTGAAAATGTCTTTTCCTGACATTCGGTTCCTTGTAAAATGCCCTTCCGGATACGTAAATGAAGTTAGCTCTCTGATATACGGATGACAGCTGTCAAAGAGCTGTCAGAATTGAGCAACTTCGTATTCCATTTACAATATAATGAAATTACACCCAATTTACTCAATTTTATTTATATTTTCTGGGTTATGTTCACAAATTATTGATATTGAGCAAATTATAAAAAAAATACTCCACGAAAAACTTCACTAGCACACGATCATCAGCTTAATGTTTGAGTGCCCTGACCATTAAAACGCAACGACAAAAAAACGTTTCTGAAGCAGAAGGTAACTAGTGACCTAAAACAAATTACCCAGGATAATGTTAACCACAAAAGATTGTGCATGAGGACTAGAGAAGCGACTCAAACGGTAGTCAAGCCAATACTTACAGCCATGACTTTCCCCTACTGATTTTTCAGTAGGGGAAAGTACTCTCCCTTCGAACGTTCATGCCTTCGAATAATGTGAATTTTCTTTCAATTTCCCTAAGAGACTTACACACTTCTATTAAACATTAATTAGCTTATTATCAATTATTGATAATTATGTGATAATCATGAGTCAATCTCTTAGGAAAAGTAAAAGAAATTCTAATTATTCGAAGGCATGAACGTTGGAAGGGAGAGTACTTTCCCCTAGCCATATCGAATTTGTCCAGTGAATGGAATGTAAAGTAATCCCAATGCATTGGCAATGGTCCGTCTAAATAAGAAAGGCTGGTACAGAAAAGAGTTCAGCATGAAGAGATCTGTCGATATAAATGCACATTTATTGAGACTGATCCATCCCAGACTAGTCTCATACAGAAGCGGAGATAAAGAGATGGGTGACCGCCTTGGGGGTCAAGATAGAATAGAGTAATGGGGAGTGCATTAGTCCTAAATAAATGACCTGAATGTAGCGAAACCGATAAAAGCTTAAAACGACTCCCAGACAAATCTTAAAATGTTAAGGGAAATATATACTGTGAGGTACTCTAATCAGACTAAACATTGACAAAGTGGTACATCAAACAAGATTTAGACCATTTGAAAGAAGTCATTAACCAGAAACGGCCAAATTGGTCAATAGAAAGAAAGTTGTTTTCTATCAGTGCAACACTCAGTAAGTGCCACTTACTACTTTGGTGATCTGTTACAAGCTCTAAGAACGTGATTGAACCACCTCATAGTTCTCATTCGGATTACGATATCTTCTCGATTAATGAAAGCATTATAAATCAAAAGATGGCACTCAATGGGTCAAGTGGTAGAGTATTCGCTCTATGATGCAAGTGTCCCGGGTTCGAATCCCTTTTAGGTCACCAGGAATTTTTCTGGCGTTAAAGGTGTTTGGATTGCATCTAGTGAGCTCCATTGCACTTGATTCCACGGGCATGAGACTGACAACCTCATCCCGTACAAGAAAAAATAATAGGGCATATCTAGAAATTTCCTTGTGGGAAGGCCTTGTTGCTTCATGGAATGTTGTGCCAGCATTATTATTAATGTTATTAATAATAAAGAGCCTAATATTTTACATACAGAAATTTAAGGGTACCTCGGGAATGTGGAAGACACCACGGTCGATTAAAAAGGGTTCTTAATCATCAGGATTCTTCTTTCATTCTCCTCAATATGCAAAAGGAACATTTCTTAACATTCGTCGGATAATAGGCCTCCGTTGAGTGTCGTGGGCATCTTCGGGGTGATCTCAGTATGTCCTAAGATAAGACATATGTCCTATTGGACGATTGGACTGGCGTGATTAGTGTTACTTTGTATTACTGTGATTGTATTAGTGTGATTGTATTACTGAAAAAGGTCAATATCCAGACTGAAAGCTCTGGGGAAGATTAAAAAAGTGTTTTAATCTTGAGGTGATTCCATTCCCACTGGCGATCACCAGAAAATCTTCAATCATATATAAGACATATGTTTCCAGACCCTCTAGATCCCACTTCTGACAACAATTGTTACGATCTAAAGGTGAACGGGATACCCTGGGAATGTCGAAGATACCCTTACCCATTAAGAAATGCGCTCTCTCTTTCCCTTCACCAATAAACGGTTCTTTTTTTGACGAGAAATAGTTTCTGCCACAAAATTCTACATTCAACTCTGTGACCAAAGCATATCTTTATGAAGAAGGAAAATTTCCGTCTTCACACAAACGTTCTCTCTACGTTCAAAACGTGAAGTTTATCTTCTCTAGAGCTGGAGGCTTAAGATTAAGATTAAGATTTATCTATGGGTCGGTTATATTCTTTGCGGAACCGCTGCACCCAGGCCACTTATTTGGGCCCATTATGCACTCCCCATTCTCCTATTCTATCTTAACCCCCAAGGCGAGTAAACCTGCTCCATATCACAGTGCTCTGTGTGCGTTCTGATACACACAGTACCGCTTTATATCACGGTAAACCAACCTTGGTTTGTGGATCTGGGCAGTGAATGATTATTTGTAATCGACTGAACTCTGCATGTCGAAACTTATTTCCTATACCAACCTCTCTTTTTAGGCGGTTCACAGTCAATGTATTGGCATTACTTTTCTATTCATTCGCTGGACGAATTCGAGACTATTACAGCAGCTGAAAAATCTGCAGCTGCGCAGTCTAGAACCCAAGACCTCACAGTCATAGAGCCACTACTCTATCCACTGATCCACTGAGGCTCCTGAGCTGGAGGCTTACTGATCAGCGTCACCTTGCTCGAAGTAGCTTTCAACTTTTGTTCTCGAAGACAAGTCTTCAGTGACACAAAGACGCTTTCTCACAAAAAACAACTCGCCGTCTTTAGAATTCTTTAAAAAACACGTCTGAACTGACTGACTGCTTCACTTGGAATGACGTACTGTGCGTACTGTCACTGTCTAATCCCTTGAACGCCTCATTTTCAACATCAACACTCAACTAGTTCAGCACGTCAACTTCGTTAAGAAAATTACTAGACGTACTAGATGTCAATCGCTAATTAATTCGCCGGCAAGTAGACATAAGCGCGGAAAATTATGGCGTGAGTCGAATAGCGCACGGAGAGGTCCAAGATCGTTATAATGGTTACAATATGGAAAGAGTTGGTTTACCATTTCCCATCTCGTCTCATGAGATTAATAAGGTTTCCTAAGGTTTCCTAAGGCTAAGAAATGACGGACTAGCTTTTTGCAACCAAAGAGAAAATTCGCATCGTGAGCGAACCATTCCTAAAATCCCCTGATCAGTAAATTTGAATGCTTGATTCTAATTTCTGGTAGGTGAAACCGACGGTGAGACTTTTATTCTGCTGTTTCAGGACAAAATTGTCCTTCCGGTGAGCGTCGGTGAGGTGGTTTAATCCAAAATTAAAACACTCAAGGTTCCAGAGCTTTCGACACTATATCGTGTCTTCGTCAGTGGTTCTTGGTTAGTCTATTATTTTGGATATTGTCACTATTTTTGTCTAAATTTACACTGATCACATTAGAAACAACAGTTGGGAGCTATTAATGAACAAATCACAAAAATTATCACTAACAATTTTTCTGTCTTGTTTCTCTGCAAAACGGCTTGGTACTCTACCAAGTCAGGACTATTATTACTACTACTACTACTACAGGACAATTTTGTCCTGAAACAGCAGAATTTGAATGCTTGAAACTTTTCACTAAAGCAGATGTGAGCAAAAATCGTTTGAAACCGAACAAACGTCAAATAAAAATTGTCCATTAATTGTCAAAGCGCCACTTGGACAAACTAATTTTGACGTTTATTCGGTTTCAAACGTTTCTTGCTCACCCCTGCACTAAAGAAATGGTCAAAAAATGTCGAAGTATTATTACTACCGCCCCAGTTTTCCCTATGGAATGAAACCGTCGCAATATTACTGTAAAAAGGTTTCCAGGTATAATAGTTCTCACTCAATGAATTAGTTTGAGTTTCACTTCAGTATATTTAGTTTACCTGAATAATATGCTTGTTTAATTAGACAATTCCATACGAAATGTTTGCATTTCCTGCATCATTGCTATACGGAATTTAATGGTTTTGCAGACTTTGAAAAGCTGAGACATTCTCCCTGAAACACCTTGAGGAAATTCCACAAAATAAACATTTATCGCCAAATTTTCTGAGTGTGTTTTCCTTTCAAGTATTTCCTGAAATACAATGTTCTAGTTTTAGGAATAAGACATAGTTGAGTTTACGGTGAAAACTTATTCATGTTGTTCTCATATTCGCTGGCTAAAGTGAAGACGAGTTTCTCCACCGTGGCTTTCTGCTTGACCCAAACACCATGACTGAAATTTAATCCTTTACGCCCAATTAGGGAGCACTGCAAGCTCTGCCACACACACCCTCCCTACAATATACCAAATTTCTCCATCCTCTCTCCCTACCGAAGACCCACAAAACCACCTTTGACTGCTGCTGCGGAAAATGAACATGAAACTCACACCCGCTTTTTCCACAATTCCCTTTTACACTTGTGGTTGAGTTCTTGTGAATGGATTAAACTACATTGAAATTGAGAAAGGTTGTGGATAATTTTTTTTTTGTATAAACTGAAGTACTTTTGATTTATCTTTCAGCATCAAACTGGGCACTCATGGAACACCAAGACGTCGCGGAGACGGATCCCACGAGTCTCCTGTGAAGAATTTCAGCCTCGGAGATGTCAAGCAACTCCTCACGGGCATGCACACATCAGAAAGTGTAACAGGTAATTGCAGGGAATAAGGATCATTTTGAACGGTATCGAAACGGAGAATTTTCATTCGAAACCTTTATTTCGAAATATAAAAACACCATTGAACTTTAGACCAGTTAGATTTGCCCATTTGCCTAACTTTCGGCGCAGAAAATCTACCTCTTCGAAAACTCTGTTTACGTTCGAATATTTCGGACTTTGAAACTGTTCTGAATCATTTTTTGTTTTGTTGAAAACTTGAAAAGTAGAGTTTGAAAAAATCGATGATCTATTTGAAAAGCCAAAAAAAGAAATATTCTTCATTCCTAATAATTCCGCAAGATGGCTGAAAGGGGAAAGTGTGAAATTCGAATAATGTGAATTTCTTTTGCTTTTCGTAAAAGATTTACACTAAATTATTGCAATTTTATTAACAATTGAAGATAAGCCAACTAATATTTAATATATATGTGTAAGTCTCTTAGGTAGGGGAGGGTGGGGCAGTTTCACCCCTAAATTGCAAAATGGATTTTGAGACCATTTTGTAAAAATATGATAAACAGAATTAAAACTTTATATATTCTGTGAGTTACAGTTGGGTTTCGGGTTAATACAAACAATAACAATAATCCTTTAACTTCATTGGTCCATTGTGGAGAAGATGATTTCATTTGAATGGAAGAATGCGTGAAAGTCCCCCGTTGCGGGGCAATTTCAGGATAAATAATGAGGCAATTTTTGAGAAAGAAAAAATGTGTTTATATGAAACTTGCGATATCAGAATTGATTAAAATTACTATTTTAAAGTCTTCTAGGACTTTAAAACATAAAAATATAATCGAGCAAGAACTTTATAACAGAATTTTAACTCTTATTGATCATACAGTGAAAATAAAATATCGCCACAAATTTCCAATCCTATTTCTCATTAATTGAGCAATTTTCTTTAAAATTTTATACGAAAGAAATGTCTTTTGTAGTTCTAAGCTAATTCAGAACATAAATGGATCAATATGTCGCCTTAGAACATGTCGTTTTTAGTATAACAGTTTTATAATTGTATTTTAAAATCTTGAATTATTGTCATAAAACTACAAAAAAAATTATAATATCTTGCTGAAAACTTTCTGAAAAATATTATAACAATTAACTTTAGCGTTTTTAAGCACTTAAAATCATTGAAAGATTTTTTTATTTTATTTTTTTGTTAATGAGTTTTTAGAAAATCTACTTCCCAAAATTTCGAACTTTATCGACAAAAACAGCTACAAAACGTTCTCGGTGATTGCTTTAAGTTAATTTTAATTAAAAAATCAAATTATTGGACACAGGAAACTTCTCCATGTGTTTGCTTGAAACTGCCCCTTACGCACTTTCGGAACTCAAATCAAAATTGTCAGAACCGTCTTAGAATTCATTCAACGGTAAATGCCTTATAATAATCATAAAACCACTAGTAAATTAATACAATTATGTTACTTCGATAGATAAGTGCAACGGTTCAGAAATTGTTGAAAATAAGACATTATAAAAAGTTTTATTTTATTGCAGTTTTATAAAATCAATTACAGAACTCAAAAGAGAAGCGTTATGAAATTAATTATTTTTATGAACATGGGTCTCAGTTATAGCTTCAGTAACATAAAGGTTTTATTTCATTCCTTTCAAAGAGATAAGAAGAATATGCAAAAATTGAAACTGCCCCGTCGTTAAACTGCCCCACCCTCCCCTAAATTAAAAGAAAATTCACATTATTCGAAGACATGAACGTTCGAAGGGAGAGTACTTTCCCCTATTGCCTGTTCGGATATAATAAGTGTTCCCACGGTTTCATACGAAAGTTCCCATTCTTGGGAGAACATTTCACATAGATTCCCACACTGAGAAAAAAAAAACAGGGTGCGATTAACTTTTTTTCTTCGTAACTTTAACACTTATTAGGTGTGAAAATATATCAACATTTTTTAATGAAAATTTTACATCTTTTTAAGTGTAAAATTAACATGAAAAAGGGTAACTTTAACCCATAATACACCTAAAAAGCATAATATTCACACCGATTTCGGATCGATAATGCAGGGTAAAATTAACATTTCCGGAACGATATTTTAACTTTTTCGGATTCCTCTCAGTACACTAGTACAGGCAGTTCCGGCTTGAGAGAAAATAGACTGAAAGAATTTGATATGAATTGTCTACTATTGGTAGCTCATTTATAAAATAATTTTTGAAATGCCCCTAAAGTCCCTAAATGTATGCAAAAATTTTTTTCACTCGGTAAACTAGAAACACATTTCTTATGAACTATTAGCGCTGGAATTAGGCTGAAAAATTGGCGCTGAAAATGTCTTGCATACATCACGGCGTTTCCATAACTTATCCCAAAGATATCTTCTGTTGATATGCAATTTTACTGTGCCCCAGGATTTAATTCCCGAGTCAATGCATCAAGTTGCAATTTTCACACGGTATATAAACTTTGTGGAAACCGAAAGTCGATATCTTTCTTAGTTTGGGAGCTATTAAGCTCCAAAGACCGGACGGACGGACAAACGGGAACGGTTTTTAGCCACCCATATATTCGTGATCAGGAAGTGTCAAAAAACGTTTTGGCAAAGTTTGAGCCCGATCGGAGGACATGAAATTTTGGTAGGATTGGTAGAAATAGCAGGAATAGCAGAATAGCAATACCGAAAGTTAGAAATCGTTAGAAGAACATTCGAAAAACAGCCAGCGCTATAGCGGCGAATATGTGAACTTGCACTTTAGGGACTTTAGGCTTCCGGTCGATTTTCGAATACGTTTAGCTAGGCTTTTGAAGTAGCTTTGTCTCTTGGAAAAAGTTATTACCGAACAGAGCCAATAAAGCTCGCAAATCCACGTCCAGTGACGCAGAAAAATTGCATACGCGCAAGAGATGTCTTTCAATAAGTCACAGAAATGCCTATTGCAATGTAGTCGACCAACACGAACCCCCTGTATGCGAAAAGTTTGATAAGGAAAGAGGTGTGAATTTTGATTTAATGAAGTCTTCCTGTTCTAGAAGGCATGCCGCGGAGCTATTACATAATCATTTTAATTCATTGGTTCATATTCAATTGGAGATAGTTCGCATTTGTTTGGAATACTAATAAATTTCAAATGAGATCAAAATTGTTGTAACCGGTCGAGAAATATACTCCTTAGAACTTTCCACGTGAATAGTTGTTTGATGAATTGAAATGTTCCTTTCTGTCACTAGTTGGCGCTGGGACCCAATAATTTCTTCCAAATTGAGGTTAAATAATTTCAAAGCCCATGTACAATGTACATGCATTTTTACATTTTTTTTTGTTTTCTAAATGCTTATTCAAGTTGAAAGCAATTTTAATTAATTCTACTTTATTCCCCGAGGCATGCAACTTTCAATATATTTTCTTTTGTTGTTGGAAAATCCAATAGGATTAATGAAGTGAATAAGAAAGATTATGATATTGTATTATTTCATAAATAATAGAGTGTTGTGAGGTAAAAGTTTTCCCATCGCCAAAATAATGTGTAGATGTGTGTGTGCGGAAAAGTTGTGTTGAAATCTTTTGTTATAACCCAACATTATGGGAAGCATTAAATATTATTTCAATATCGATGAGGTTTCTCTCTGGTTGCAAAACTTTTTCCAAACATAAAGAAGAGGGTGCTGTGAATGAAAAAGCTGGGCAAAAATTCAGGATGAATGATTTTAGTTGGGATGAAGATGAAATGAATTGAATTTAATTTTTAATAAGGTAAAGAATGTTGCATATGTGCTCGGGTATATGTTTGAAATAATATTGAGTGGAGAGATTGTAATGCCACGATATATTGAATGAATTTTAAATGCAAATTTTTGTGTAGAAAATCCGTTTTTTTTTGGCTGCTGCTAAAAACGGGGGGGATTGTATAACATGAAAATTAAGTTAACTCCTTCAATGCACTTGCCAATAAATTGACTTCGATCCATTAAGATTTACGATACAATCTTTTGCGATAATATCATAAATATTCGCCGAAGCGTGAATTTGGAGCTTTTATGCATACATTTTTAATAGGGTTACTTGAAGTATTCCTTTGAGATGGAAAAATCCGGAAAATGAATTGGTATATATTAGAAAATCGTCTCTATCTATCAAAATGTTTTATAGAAGAGACTTTTACAATATACCATGGATGATTTATCCATTGTACGAAAGAGCTTTTCCGAACACAGGGATATTTCGAAATGCATCCCATTGTGCCTATGAACTTGGGAATCTCAGGAAATCTCCCATGTTGGTTCGTTTCTCAGATAAATTCTCTACTGACATTCATGATCTCCCCAAGTGTATCTTAGCTGAGGTAAAAATTCTGGCAGATTTTCCATTCTATTTCGAAATTTTTCGAAGATCAATTTTATCGCACTTTAGGCTTTAGGCAAACACAAGTAGAGTTTAATTCTTAGTGTCTTGGCTAAAAGGTAAATGGAACTCTATTGCTACAAAAGGTCGTTGATGTTCGAAGAATTCAAACTCAATTTCGAATTTTCACACTAAACTTTCGCACAATGTGGGAAAAATTTATGAAATATCACAGTAAAGTGCTGGCAAAAGATTTACTCAGTGTTTTTGAAGTGATTTACTAGTGAGACAGGAATACTAAGCATGTTGTTTTGTTTTTTTTTTTCTCACAAAAACGTGAAGACTGACACATGAAATTGCACACGACCTCATAAAAAAAAGTATCCCTAGGGAAAATTTCACCATGTATCTAGTAAATTTTCACTTAAAATTATCGTAAAATATTGGAAATTTAAGGCGAATTTCTTAAGATCCCTATAGCCAATGGCCGCGGTAATTCCACTGGATTTCCAGCAGTCTTGTCAACCATGTCCGCGGATTTTACCGCTAAAAAGCCGCATGGAGTTCCGTGGATTTTACCGCTCAAAATCCGGATGGGCTTCCGAGGAGGAATTTGACGCTAAGTTTCCTCCTAGTGTTCCATGAACGTTTGCAGTAACCCTGTATATGATCGTCTAATAAGAAATGTCTGCGAGTTTCCATGGACTTTTCCGACGTATATTTCCACGTTTTTTTCCTAAGGATTATTATCGGTATAAGTAACAGACAGCTCTTTAAAAATTCGGAAAAATCCTCTTTATTTCCATGAAATGCTCCGCGGAATTTTCCATGGAACGGCCTTAAAAGCTTCCATAGTTTAATATTACGGAATTCAACGACTTTTCCCGATTACATTGAATAAATTCACAAGAAAATTGGTATATTAAACAATTTCATGAAAATATAGTACGAAAACACGCACTTCCCCATCAAAATGAGACTTCATCAAATGTTTTTGTTTTACTTCTGTCAAATTAAACATTAAGCCTAAATCTGCTTATGGCAGATGTGATTTTTCATTTCAGAAAATCCGAGGATTACATAGATGTGATTATGAGAAAGTCATATCTAACCAAGCACTAACTAACTGACTGTCAGAATGCAGTGCAAAAAATTGTTTTCCGAGTGTCAAAAAACATGTATAAGGTAAAGTGCCCTCAAGTGCCCTCGACTCGACCGGTGTTCAATATTTGAATGTTTTGATAGTGAATTTCTATAAAATTATCACTGATTCGTATTTATTTATGGAATAATTGCCCCATTAATGTTAGATCATACGCCAAATATTAGTGCAAATAGTGCAAATATAAATAAATTGAATAAATAACTCTACCGGTCGATTTAGGGAAACCCGTCGACTTGAGTGCACTTTAATTGACTTTTCAATGCGTGATACCTCCTACAAACGGTGAAAAGAAGTAGATGATAGTTCCATTTAGACAGTAATGCCCAAATTTTTGTGTCCTGTGCAATGTTTCCGGGGAAAATGAGGCCTACATAGGTAGACAAAATGTTGTACGAAGCTGAGCAAACCAGGGCAGTTTTGTAAAAATCTCCACTTAATTTTCCTAGAGAGGAAAATCCAAGGATGTCAAGGAATTTTGTGAGGCGAAAACAGGGGGGTGATAGCTCTGAAAAATGCGACCAGTTTTAGTGTAATTTTTTCCCTGTTTTCGTACACATTTCACGAGATATCTCCAAAACTACGTAGATTACCAATTTGGGGTTTTCGGTTGCCTCTTCGTTATTAAATTGCCTTTTATTTTATATTAGTATTTTTTACTAATTCATTCTGTGATGACAGAAAACAGCTAATAAACTTAAAAATTTTTTCGGCTCGCTAGAAACAGGTGGAAAACATAGGAAATGTCATGCACCTGGGCGAAAATATGAACCTAATAAGTAAGAGATTTTTTTGCATAGTGTTATAATTGATTCGGTTTGTGTGGTATTCAGTAAAAAATCTTGAAACTTCTACTCCATTATCTGTACGAAGCTGCACAACTTCCACCTAAATCGAATTTGCGAGCATTTCGAGTTAGCTCACTTTAAGAATCTCACCTAACATAAGTCGGTTAGCATTATCTGTCCCTGTTGAATATTTGGGTCATTTTGAATGTTATTTCTGAGCAAAATGAATATTATCATTTGTCATTGAAAAACCTTTAAAAAAAAATCAAGGTATCGTTATTCCAAGTATTCAACTTGATTGCTTTATATACTTTTCTTTATGTTGAACCTTCCGGTCTAGACTCTTGAAGAATTTTTCCCGTGAAGACAGAAGTAAAAGAAAAGGCAGACAGGGGAAAAAAATGCCGACATCCTTTCAACAATTTTATCCGGAAGGGAGTATTCAGAATTGAAAATATCCCGACCCAACACAATTAGTCAATGAAATGAAGTTTGGGGCAATGAAATTCTCAGTCATAAAAAATTAACTCCCCCTAAACTGTAATAATTGGCTATTTTGGGGCGATTCATCAAGGGCAGATGACTCCCATAGAGTCTGAAAGATCAAATAAAAACGTAATTCTAATTATCCTTTTACATGTTTTTCCGATATATGTATGTAATATAAGTATATAAGTACCCCAATGCCTCATCCCTCGGGTTGAGTATCCCAGTGAGTGAGAAAGAAGTAGTCAATGGTGGTAGTTAGTTAATACACTCTCTTCCACATTAAGCACATTTGCCGAGTGGATCCCCCAGAGAGTGAGGAGATGACTATGAAGACAGTACATGAAGGTGAATGAGAGGGACAGAGGGTGCTTTTAGTCCAAACGTTAATTAGAAATGAACGAAATATCCTCAACTCTACGTTAATTAAGATTCCACTTTCAGATACGAAATGCAATTTAATTTAATTATACTGGCGAATAAAGTAACTTTTCGTATATTACGCTATACTTTTTCTCATGTACATCATTCGTCTTTATATAACCCTCAATAGTTAAGATGGGATTCTCACACAGACCAACTTGGATTTTCTTGTGTTAAATTTCTTTTTTTACTGCTCGAACTCAAAGAGAGAGCAGTTATATAATCGACTTTTTTTTCAACTTTGCACTGTTCTGGAGCTTAAACGGTAAGAGATATCGACTTCCGGTCTTCGGTGACCCCTCCTCAAATGACATTATCTCGTGCCCAACCTCACTCTTAGAAAAAATTAGTTCGTACAAGCTCATATGCAGTTATTAGAACTATAAAATATAGTAAATATAGACCCAACTATATATTTAGTTTGGGTAACTAAATGAAATATTTGATCACAGTTAGTTAAAGTATCCTTTTCATTTAGTTATCACAACTAAATCAAAATAGTAATGGGTACTATAACATATTAGTTCCAATTACTAAATAAATGGGGTTGATACCCATCTTATTGGTTGTAATAACTATATCATATTAGTTGTGGTTACTATATAGCATTCATTGTGATGCATATTTCTTATTAGTTGCTTAAAATTCGAAAGAGCTTCAACGCATTACTAAAATAAAAACCACTCTTTACTATTGGAAAAGTAGTCATAACTTTATGAAAATATAGGCCCATCTATTTACATTGGTTGTGAGAACTAAAAGGAATTAGTGACCAATATTAGTTGGGATAATGATTTCATTTAATTAACACAAGCAAATATAATTGTATGAAAGCATTATGAAATAATTGCCGCAACTTATCCACGTAAAAATTGTCTTATATTCTCACTACTAATAAATTTATTATGAGTATAATGTTTTCTATTGGCATAATGTTTTAAGAATATAAGAACTATTTTAAATAGATTTGATAATAATCGCCCGAACAACTAATTTTCATTAGTAATCACGTCTAAACTTTTCTAAGAGTGCTCTTTATTTTTCCCCCCTCCCCTTTCATACGTTCCCTATCCCTCAAAAATAGGTCAAAAATGAGGTTTTTCCAATTTTGCAAAAAATTGGCCCAAGCTTTTTCAATGATTTTTAGATATGTCTAAGAGCTAGTCCTGGCGAACATTTTGTCCAAACATATCTATGACCGGAAAATTCGCCATTTTGAATTATTGAAGGTCAAAGTTCAATCACTTTGGAGGATCCGTTTTTCAACCGATTTGGTTAAATTTGGAGTTTTTTGGAAAGATATTGAAATTTTGAACCCGACTGCATCGGTCATAATCGGTAATGAATCGGTTAAGTACCGATTTTTGAATAATTTTACATCCCATATTATTAACATTCCCGAAAAACAAAGTTGTTCCAATTTTGCAAAAAATTGGCCCAAGCTTTTTCAATGATTTTCGGATATGTTTTAGAGCTAGTCCAGGTGAACATTTCGCCCAAACACACCTATGACCGGAAAATTCGCCATTTTGAATTATTGAAGGTCAAAGGTCAACTTCTTTGAAAGTCTCATTTTTCAACCGAATAGGTTAAATTTGGATTTTTTGGAAAGGTATTGAAATTCTGAATCCGACTGCATCGGTCACAATCGGTGATGGATTGGGAAAGTAACGGTAATAGCTCTGTTTTAAAAATTAATGATAAAATTGTTTTTCGCACTTTTTTTTAAAAAGAAAGAATTTTTATCTATTATGGGGGCGCGGGGAGCCACTGTCAAAGACACGTCTTAACGGTCACTGAATTTAAATTCTTTACATTAATTCTTTGCAAACTCCATTGATTTAGATAGATTCACTATCCAAGAACACAAATTGGCAACCGAAATTCAAATTAGGAAAGGGACTGAAGGCCAATTTGAACAAATTCGACGGAATGCCAAATTTTTCATCCGCCATTTTGTGCAAAAATTTTGCATGACTTTCCACAAAGTGAGAAAAGAACAACAAAATGTATTTCCAATTAATTGAAAGACTAAGGTAGCTAAAAATTCATTCCCTACAGCAATTCAGATAACAATTACCCAAGAATAAATCATCTAAAATCACTCAGTTTGCGTATGATGTATAATACCATGGTAAGAAATGGGTTAAATAATTTCTTAATGGCTTTCTCATTGTCTATAAACACGATTAAATCTTCAGTAACCCTATGTGCGTACAAAAAATATGCTAACGAAGAGGACTTTCTAGTGAGTTCGAGCATTTCGCAAAGCTGGGACGCTTTGCCATCTCTTTTTTTATTTAAGTGAAAATCTGTCCAAAAAGAAAGACAGGCTTTGATGTGGACTCTGTGCAATTTTTCCATTTATCTCATAGAGACAATTAGATAAGTGAATTCCTCATAACTAATTAAAATCAAGCTGCTTGCAGTCTTTTCACTTCCCTTGGACCGGATATGAAGAAAATCTTCTTCCATACGCCTACACACACATACACAGACTTTTCCACCCTAATCCCGTGTGTTTTCATCTCGCATAGGATTTCTGTTTCAGAGACCATTGTCTTGATTGTTCGAGCCACATGAAAATACAACAGCACCGCATGTACAACCGTGGTGCTTATGTGAAAGCACTTGCCTGTATATTTCCATTCACTTAATTAAAATTGTAGATGATGAAATTAATTTTGAGATAAATTCTCGCGCACAAAGAAATCCAACCCCTAAAGACTCTGTGAGTTCCCATACTCCTCCGCCCTGAAGCACCAAGTGACAAACATTTTGGTCGCAAAACGCGACTTTCGTCTTGCTGTAAGTAGCACTCTTCAATACCTCATTTTCTTTTTCAACCAAAAAATTCTCATTAATCACAGCTGAGAAGGCTGAGAACTCTGAGGGATGATGATGAAAGGGGTGGCTAAGGGATAAACATTTTGCGGAACGTTCTGATGAAGTGAAACGCTATCCGTGACCACAGAGCTGAGAGAGATTATTTTGATAGCTTTCGGAAACCGTTTCTTCAAAATTTCGGAAACCATTTCTTAAGAGTTTCGGAAACCATATCTCAAAGCACTTCTAGATTTCGACCTTGCGTATTGGCTGAAATAGTTTAGTAGGAAAAATTATCTTGGACACAAACCCTAAAATCCCACAAACCCCTGAAATCAATCAGCTGATTTCGGACAATGCTTGGTCAGGGGCCTCTGGACATTTCATTTTTCCATACGTTTTTGCATAGAGGCACTGAAAACTATTGGCAAGTTTTTTCCTAAAGAGAATTACCTTATCAGTCTGATATATTTCGAAATCGTACATTAAAAGCTATCTAAAAATACATATTTCACAATGTTCGCCGAAATAATACAAGAACTAGGAGCAAATTTGTTTAAGTAGCGGTGCAATATCTTCAAATTTTTTACAAGGAAAACTAAAAAATAGCTTCACTTTTTATTAGGCTTGATGGGCCCCTGGCTTGCTAAATAAACAGATAAATAAGTCGAGGGGTAGGATAAATAATACAGGATGTTTCGCATTGCATGACAAAGAATTCAATGGTTTTCGTAATCTAAGCGAGTACTCTAGCAACTGAGCTATGGAGGCACCCTAACTAGAAAATTAGCTGCCTTATAACATAAAAGTTCTTGCTGTTCACCTATAGATAATGTTGTCAAAGTCTGTTCGTCCTGGCGGTATTTGTAACCAACGTCATAATGATTCTTTATCAATAGCTTGTAGGGTAAGGGCTCATAATTTTACCCAATCTGCTTATAAGCATCGATGTTCCAAATTTGAAGTGCGATATTTTCAATACTAATTGACTTTTTTTGTTACTCTCTTTTCAGAAGGGTTGTTTAGAAACTTAGCAAGCTATTTATCGTCTTATTTTTACTAAAATTAGTTTTAATACGTTTAAAAATGAATTGATACGTAGAGGTGAATTTAACCCGAATTTTGGACAACTTGGTTATTAATTTGGACATCTTGGCTGTATATTTGGACAGCTAATCCGCCTCAACAGGATGCCCATTGTTCTTCATTTCATGAACCAATCTTACCAAGTCCTCTTCCTGTTCATGTAAGGGAAACGTAGAATGTCACAAGAAGCCGGGAAACTTTCCATATCATTCATTAAAGTGAGTTGACTTCGATACTCCAAGTACGTGCGGATTCGCTCATTCCCTGGCCTTTCTGGGAGCCTTTCAAGGCATTTCTCGCTACATCTCTTTCGTAGAGATGATGCCCCTTTGTTTCTCCAGGCATTTGTCCAACCTGGTCATCACAAAAGCGAAAACTTCACGAAATTTCGTGAGAAAAACACCTGTCCAAAATAAGGAGTATCACCTCACTGGTGAATGTCTAAGAAAATTTCCCATTTTTCACACGAAAAATCTAATTCACAAGGAAAATCTCACTTCAGGTCAAATGTACAGATCATCACTAACGTGAATCAACACAATATTCAATGAATATTCAATATTATCACTCAAAAAAAGCGCAGAAACATTGTTAGTCCTTCACTACAGCTAAATAAGACTGAAGTAAACACGAAGTTCTGCCATGTTTCTCGTAAGCAATTGCTCACACTGAATTTTCAACAAAGCAATTTTAACTCAAATCATATTCAAAATTTAACGTATTTAGTGTTAAAATCTTCCAAAAAGAACAAATTTTAGATAGAATTCATTATTCATCAAATATTGGAATAAAAACCGTCATTTTAATCAATTTATTTTTAGTGTCCAATTTTATCCTCAAAGTGTCCAAAATAAGAAACTGGACGAAATTATGAGCCTACGTTACGTCATTTTAAACTTTAATTCCTACGAGTTACGTCATTTTCACAAGAAAATGCTTTTGATAATTTAGTTGCATACAGTTATTTGGGTTAATTGTGAATAATTGTCGATATTGCAACAAAAACATTCGGATGAAATTTTGAGCTGAAAGACGCATATTCTTTTGAGCTGTCCCAAAATTCAGGATAGGTTTGAGAAAAACCCTTTTGTACAACACTATTTTGGTTAATAAGGAATGCAAAAGTACATATTTGAAGAAGGGACACGACCTGCTAATAAGGATAAAATAGAGAAGAAAATATTTTGCCGCATTTCAGAGATTTTTTGCAACCGCAGCGCCGCCAAACGTTTGTAAAGTGAGTTATTTGTGTCTCTATCTCTCTCACACAGTTGAATTGTGCGCGTTTTGAGAACTTTCCATTTGAAGTGATATTTGCATTTAATTTCTTTGTATTTCTCCAAGATTCAAGTAAAAGGGTATGTAGTGAACAGCTATCCGTTTTCCGACAAAGATATCAAGGAGACAATTTCTTTCTATATGAGTTTTTATGTCTGTTATGTCTTTTTGGCGCAAAAATATTTATCGTGGCACCGTGAATGAGCGGGATTAGTGTTACCAGTATGGCTATCTGTAATTTCTATTAAAATTATCAACACAAAATTTCCGATATTACGCGACTTTTAATGAGCACATGTCTGTTCTAGTGTGTAGACACCATTACACTCTTTTTCTCTTTACTATTTCACTATACCCGCCATCTATGACACATTGCATTAAATAAAACAGGTATTTGAACGTAACGTAAAACGATTATAAATTATTTTTTTCTCATATTATATTAGTTACTATCCCTACAATCGTCATAAAAATATGACAAAATGAAAGAGAAAAATCTGCTGTGTAGTTTTCAGCGGCAAAAAACAAACGAGCAGTAAAAAATTCAAAATGGGCAGTAAAAAATAAAAAATGAGCAGTAAAATATCTGATTATGGTCAGTAAAAAACTTAAATCTTTACAAAAAAGGGTCTATTTTATATATTTAACATTTAAAATAGTTCCATATAGAGTGAAAAGCCCTTTATTTTCCCTTTGCCAAAATTTAGACGATAATATCACTGTTTCAAAATTTTTTGTTACTGATCAATTTTAACTTTTTACTGCTCATTTATTCAATGCCGTTTTCAGCGACATCTATTAGAAAATACTGATAAAATACTGACAAAAGATGATCATTTTGAAAAGGGTCCTCAAAGTGAACCGTTCAAAGGATCAAAATTTGACACTTTTGTAAAGGGACAATATGATCTTTCAAAAATCGAAATAAACCGTTTGAAAGGGTGGATCATATTTGATCCTCCGAAACGATCGCGAAACCGTCAATTTGACCCTTTTATTTTTACCAGGCCAACATTATTTTTACATGATCCTTGGTGAAAGATCTGACCCATTTCTGGAAAAATTATGAGGAAGAAGCAGAAGAAAATCTTCACCAGAATGACCTCTGAGATTGTCTTTATCTCCATTTCACTCTATCTTTAAAAATTGAAGGAAACGCTAAAAAATTCTGGCGTATTAACTTCCCAGTATAGTAAGGGAGGATCGGGCAGATTCACTCACAAACCCTCTCTTATCACGAAGAACATTTTTCGGATTTGAAATTATCAAAATTTGCCAACTTTTCTTGATCTCTTACTTGTGGTCAGAAAAAAAACATCATTAATTGTGGAGCAAAGCCATGATAATTGAATCTGCAAATGAATAATGATGAGCCCAGAGAATCTCATAAGAGCGGTTCTAAGTACATAAAATATGATGATTTTGTCGACAAGTATGGATACACACAGTGAAGAAAAATGAGATTGTGCTCTAGCTTCAGCTACAATTTATTAGTAAAGACAACCAAAACCGAGGTCTGGGGAAAATTATTTCCTTGTTATATGTAA
Source organism: Phlebotomus papatasi (assembly GCF_024763615.1). Classification (NCBI taxonomy): domain Eukaryota; kingdom Metazoa; phylum Arthropoda; class Insecta; order Diptera; family Psychodidae; genus Phlebotomus; species Phlebotomus papatasi. The sequence continues at coordinate 8,538,354 of NC_077223.1, forward strand.
TACAGAGGATATGAAGAGATGCTCTCTCACAAACCAGAAGATCTGTGTAATTTCATTAAGACTGATTGAATATCTCTAAAGGAATATATTTTGCTCATTTGGACATGGACTAAGTGATTGAATTCCTCTTGGATTTCCACGTCATCCATTGAGGAACCTCACAGAGCAAGTATTATTGAGTACATTTGAGCCACTTATCGACTTTCTAGTGTGGTCTCGATGTCAGTGAAAGTGGTTGACGGGAAAGGGGATGAAAAGTTTCCAAATGGCGCATCCAAATCTCATACAAGACAATCCTATTCTGACTGTTATATGATATTCCAGGAGTTAAATAAGCCAAATCCCAGCCAACACAACATACTTTTCCATCATCAACTGAAATACGTGGTTGTGCATATCTTTCTTCCAAATCAAACTAAACACTATTCACACTTCTCACATCAAACGCGCACTATGAATGCCAGAGTGTTTTGGGGACAAGAGGAAAGGGCAAAAGCCCTACAAGCGCTTCCATTAAAGTGCACAGAGAAAAGCTTTTTGCCGTAATAACTAGACACAAGAGAAGCTCATCTACTTCGATGGGGGTAGGGATACTGATACCCAGTCGAAGTGATGAGAGGGGATGAATTTCGATCCCCAAAGTGACCGATACATCAATTTCATCTTACACATCACCATTAATGCTTAAAAGCTAAGATATAGGCCATGTGTTAACACAACTACAACTTGAACATTTCACAAAATTGATCTTGAAATTATTGAATGGAAACTTTTTTGGAGCTACTGGTCCATTTCCATTGAAAAATTTTTCAACAAATTTGTTGGAAAATTATAAATCCCATTATAAAAAAAGGGGGTGCTTTTATGAGGAAAAGTTCTACAATCAGTCCCGGGATTAAGCATATTTTCGGGACCGAAAAAAACCGCGCGAAATGGATTTATGCATCAAGAAAATTTGCATACCCGCAGGGGCTTTCTTTTGAATAAATCGGCCGTAGAACGAATTTAGCGCGGAGTAAAAGTTAGTTCAAACAAAAAGATTCAACTGTTTAATAGAAATGCATTAACAAACAGTAATTTTTGGCCAGAGTTCTTCAATAAATGGTTAGAATATTTAAAAAATTTACCCTTATGGCTCCGGCACACCTTTTAGATCAGGAAAATTTCATGAAGTCGAAATTCGGATCCCCTTCTTCCTCACGTGTTTTGCATATGACTATCTCATTCTTTCGCATACCAAATTCGGTTGAGCTAAATTGAATTTGGAGTGATGCTTAAGAGAAGAAGAAGAGTGCGAGAGAATGAGATAGACATATGCAAAACATGTGAGAGAAGGGGATCCGAATTTCGACTTTATGAAATTTTCCTGATCTAAAAGGTGTGCCGGAGCTATTATGAAAGAAATTAAAGTTTTATTCTGAAAAAATAGCAAAATGTTTTCAAATTTCCCGCGTCGCAACATAGTATACAGTAGGTGTCAAAAGTTTGTTGCCTCATGTATGTTCGAGAAATCGGTGCAAAAAACGATAAAAAAAATTACTTTTTAAATTTTTTCTTTTCGTAAATTAGTTGCCTGTAATCCGTAGACCTTATTTATGTATTACGGAAAAATTATTTAATTTTATTTCATATAAAAAATTATTGTTTTCCAAAAGTTGGTCATTTTTGAAAAATCAAAAGTTTGTTGCCTCATTTGAAAAGTTACTCAAAATGGTCAAAAACAGGCAACTAACTTAAAATTCACCGGATATATTTTGAGTTTATGTCATTTTAGAGACCAATGGTGGGTTTGGACATTTCTAAAGTTGTCTATGGTAAATACATGTGTATAAGAGTAATGATAAATAACAAGAAATAATCTATTTTTCGATAATTCATAATTTAGTTTAAAATGGCAAGTTAAAAGGAGTTAAAGGGTATGAAATCATCCAGAGATACTGCCGAAATGAATCTGCGTCGTTTGTTGCTAGATTTTATGGAAAATCACGAAAGATTATACAGATAATATTCAAATATTGTGATAAGGTACGAGTACATCTGAAAAACGCTACTGGCAGACCTAGGGTATCGATTCAGAGGGTCGATAATAGCATTGTAAGTATCTCTGATTGTGACCCAATGATGTTTGCTTCATAAATTGAAAGACAGTTGGTTGCTGAAGGAACACAGGTCCTTACTGTTACAAAAACAAGCCCATTTTGAAAGCAAATGGTAAGAATGTTTGGGTGGCTCACATTATTCCATTGGTAAACAAGATCAATCTGAATAAAAGGTTGTAGATTTACTTAAAACATGTTAAACAAGTAAAACTACAACCATTTATCCAGATTAGACTAGCTAACCAATGGAATATTAGGAATATTGCTTATCTCCCAAATATTCTGACCATTTTCAGTTGATTTTTATAACAGTAGGGACCTGTGTCCTTTCAGTAACCAACTGACTGCGAATTTTTGAAGCAGACATCATAGAGTCACTATCACTGATACTTATAATGCTGTTATCGACCTTCTGAGTCGAAACCCTAGGTCTCCCAGTAACGTTCTGTAGATGTGGTCATACCTTATCACCATATATTTTGGCGATTTTATGTATATTATGTAGAGATTTTCCATAAAATTAAACAATTGACGACGAAGATTCATTCCGGCAGTATATCTGGACAATTTCCCTCCTTTTAACTTTTTGTAATTTGCAATTTTTAACCTAAATTATAAATTATCAAAAAATAGATTATTTCTTGTTATTTATCAATACTTTTATACACATGTATTTACCATTGACAACTTTAGAAACGTACAAACCCACCATTTGCCTTTCAAATGACATAAACTCAAAATGTAACAGGTTTACATAAAGTTGCTTGCATGTTTTGATCATTTTAAGTTAGATCTTTAAATGAGGCAACAAACTTTTGATTTTTCAAAAATGATCAACTTTTGGAAAACAATAATTTTTTATATGAAATAAAATTGATAATTTTTTTTTAGTATATAAATAAGATCTACGGATTACAGGCAACTAATTTGTAAAACGAAAAATTCGAAAAAGTAATTTTTTGCATCTGGTTTCCCGATCATACGTGAGGCAACAAACTTTTGACACCTACTGTACATTCAGGCGTATTTCACAAATGAGTTCATAAATTGACTCCCAATGGTAGGCAAACTTGCATAATTGTATGTGCTTAATTCCGTCAGGTGCATAATCCCGAAGGACTTAATGCCGGGACTGAGTGTAAATGGAAATAACCCGTAAGTTGAATATTTTTTATAAAAATATATTTTTAATGCAAAAAGACAACAAACAAATTGCGCGAAGTTCACTGAACTGACAAACGTTCCTCTGCGCGAGGCCATTGTTTTCTTCTGCAAGATGGCGCTGGCAACTGTTCTCAATTTTAGTTCTTCAGCTTTTATTCGGAAAGTTCAGATGAATTCAATGAGATATCATGTTTTTACCTTATAATTTTAGCATTGATCTTTTAAATCTTAAGTATTATTGCACTTTGTAAGTTAAAACCTGAAGAGTTTCAAATGAATTACTTTTCTTAGAATTTTGCACTTCTCAAACGATTATTTAGAATTTAGCTATACCAATTATAAGAGGATTATTGAAAAGTTTTGAATGCTATACCACTAAGACCTAATTAGTTGAATCTGGGAACTTCCCTTTCAAAACAATTCAATTTAATTAGAAATAATCCAGAGTTTCAGAGGTCAATACAATCCTAACAATAACCTTCTTACGTAGAATTTCGTAAAATCCATTAAAACGAAATTCTAAAGCAAAAAAAGAGCGAATTGAAAGTGCAATGAGATTTAAGTAGAATTAATTTGAGATAATTGATTGCTTCTCGAAGAAGTTTATTGGTCACAAAGCAAATAAAACACTCAAAGGCACTAATGAAATTCTGAAAAAAAAGCCACAATGATAGTGTAGCTTCTTTATTTTGCACCGAGACTTATCGCGCTTCTTACCTCAAGACTGAGAAGAGTTCTTGCAAGAAGTTTGTATAAATTATCAAATTAGGATTAATTGGTAAATTTCCGGGTGAAATGCTGTGCGAAAGTAGTTTCGCATTAATTGTTTAGGTTTAAATTAATAAAGTTGCTTAGCGATATATCTTTTATTAAGAAGAATTATTTATAGTTATCTAGATTTACGTAAAACTTACGTTTTTATGACGTTAATTTGACTTATTAATGATGCTATCTTTCTGGTCAATATTAAAGTAATTATTTCAAGTAAATACCCAGTAAAACTATTTTGTAGAGTAATTTGTATATGTTTGTGAACTCTTAGGCGGCATTTATAGAGGGGGGGGGGGGACTTTTGACTCGAAACTTTTCTTTCGAAATAAAAATATTTCACTGAGCTTTCTCGTCGTGTCATTTTGCCTACTCTCAGGCGCACAAAATATCGCCCTGAGCTTTCTCTCAGTGAAAATTGCCTAATTTCTGGCGCACAAAAATAACTCTTTGGAAGCTTAATCAGCTGTTTTTTTGTTATTGAAATATAAAGTGTTGTCTGTGCAGATTTTTCAAGAGCTTTCACACCTTTCAGCAAAAACATCTTTAAAAATGCCTAGTGTTACAGTGAAATTGTCTAGTGAATTTAAAATTTTCATTTTAATAGGATTATGTCTCTATTTTTTAATAACAGTTCCATAACACATATGAGGAGAAGATCTGTTGAGTAAAATCTCCAAAAAACGAAATATTGCTATCAAGAGAACACAAGGAGTATACTAAAGTAAGATGAAGATTTTCATAAAGTCTAGCTATCATGAATTATATAAAGGAAAACTAAACATTAGCTATTGTAAAGCAACTTCATTAGCAAAGCGTTTTCGGATTGTAAAGCAACTGACGATATTTCCTTAAATTCCTGACAACATGTCGTAAGACCCTGCGGTGACACGAGTTTGATACAATATCTTTTTAATTTATTTTTCATCAACCATTAATATTTACTTGGTGACACTTTGGCTTCTATTAAATTATTGTCAATACCACCTCAAAGCAAGTTCGAAACCTTCGAAACGTTTCGGAATGAAATAGAAAGTCTGCTAGACTTTCTATTTTAGTCGAGACACAAATGGGAGTATTATAACAACTAACTGGGAGATTTTATTCAGTCACAAACCTCAAGGGGAGATTTTCCAAGACACACCGGTGCATAGCACAGTAGGGTGCATTTTTAAAATACCCTCGTTTAAAAGCAGGCTTACTGGAGACTTACGAAATTTTCGTAAATTATGTGATAATTATTTTAGCGGGAAAGGGAATCGACTTACAGGGAGGGTTAACCAAATACCCCAAGTCTCTATCTCTAATCGTTTGACCTCTACTTATAATACCAAATTCACATTGCTTCCTCTCACAATGCAGTATTTTAGCAAATAAAAAATTATCTATTTTAAAATTTTTGTTGAATATAGAAATCAATTTAAACTTAATACACTTCTATGGCCACAATGTTCAATCTTGGAGGAAATATATCACATGGAGTGCAAGCGAATGTCGGGAAAAGAAATATTTCCAGGTTTAATTTACATTATTCAACAACATCCGCACCAACTATAGTGAAATTTCATTAACTCGAACATGCATCCCAGATAGAAATTTAAGTGTTACCACCGACCACCAATTCAGAATTCAACTCATTCTCCCGCACTTTTAGTCCTGAATAAGCGAAAATAGGGGGGGGGGGGGGGTATTGTTGTTTGTGGTTGCAAATAAATAAGGTTGCCAAAAAAGAATTTAATGTTTTGTGTATATTCATTTTCCCATTTATACCAGAATGGAAGTGGATAGTGTTCTGCAAAGTAAATTGCAGAGTTTTTGGTGTCTCAACAGCAAATGACTAATTTTCCATTAACTCTGTGTATTTATCATTAGTAGAGTGCAGTTTTAATTAATAAAATTCAAGTTAAGAGAGAGAAACTGCAGCCAAAGTCAATAGAAATAAAACTGGACTGTTGTGCTATTTGAAAAGGTTAGAAAAAGGGGATGGGGGGGCATGGGGTGAATATACTTCAAATCTTATGTAGAAGAGAACACAATTACCGCAACATTAAACAGTCCACTTAATTAAAAGGCGCTAATACACAAATTCTATATAGAAAACTCTTCTCATTGCTCCACTTTATGCTTTTTCCCACACACTCAACAAATACTTAAATGGAACATTGAGGAGAAAATGGTACAATGTTGTATCTATTGTCTACACGTTTCACTGAGCCACAAAGTTACAGTAAAAGCTCATATTTGTGAAATTAGGGAGATGAAAGTGTTTCTCTTTTAAGTAGATACTTGTCGAACTACCCATATACCGACTTCCTAGTACGAATTCATTTGGTTGTCTTAGATATTTAACATTGCACAGTAATTCCCTGGAACCTCGAAAATACTAAGTAAAAAACTCAATAAAAGGATATATGTACACTGACTGAGTGAGAGAAATCCGAAAAAGTTAAAATAACATTCCGGAAATGTTAATTTTACCCTGCAGTATTGATCCGAAATCGGTGTAAATATTACCCTTTTTAGGTGTATTGGGGGTTAAAGTTAACCTTCTTCATGTTAATTTTACCCTTAAAAATGTGTAAAATTAACATTAAAAAATGTTGATATATTTTTACACCTAAAAAGTGTTAAATTTATGAGGAAAAAAAGTTAATCGAACCCCCGTTTTTTTCTCAGTGTAAGTAAACACCGTCCATTTAAATCCGTTATGAAAACGTTATACGCACGTCATCAAAATGACTTGGGGTAGCACAGAGATCAATCCACTCTCTTGCCTCAATCTCACGTTATTTTTATCTGAAATAAGAACTTCAGAACTGACAAAAGATATCGTGAGTCTTTCAAAAGTTTTGCTCAAAAAACTTATGTAATTTTCACCAGAAAGCTTTCAAGCTTCGCACACACTCTAAATTTTTAAACTCAAACTTTTGAACTCTAAAATTTCCAAGTTAAATAACTCAATAACGGCATTGTCCATAGGGCTAAAATTTTAGTCTGTTTTAGCCGCACATTATATATAATCAATATACAGTAGTAGACTCTCGCTAATTCGGCTCTTTTAAGATCGGGCTACTTTTTAATTCGGGCAGCAGTTAAATTTGAAAAAAAAAATTGTTGACGTTTTTCAAGTTTGAGTATGATTATCGAATTAAGCAAATATGCTCAAATTTCCCACGGTTTGTCTTAGTTTTGATGTTTTTTTGCATTATTAAGAAGATTTAATGCAATTCACAATAAGTACGAACAACTAAACTTAATATGAGTGCGTAAATGAACAAAAATCGTTGCATTTCAAATAGTTTGATGCCCGATTTTTTCTCTATTTCGGATGACATTTCGGTCCCAAATGCCCGAATTTGAGAGAGTCTACTTAATATATCAGGAATACCTATCAAACAAAAAAATACTTAAGTCGATCGATAAGGGGTCAAATTTAGAAAATTGACCGGCCTCTAACTCCGGTTCTAATTAACATTTTGACTTGCATTTTTTTATTTGAGCATCTCGACGAGGGCATTCAGGTGAAAAAACTTCAAGTTCAAAACTTCGCCACAGGTGGCGCTGTAATAGCATAAAAATTCAAACTCATTTTTCTCAAAAACGCGAATGTGCAATTTAATCAAATTTTAGAGTGTTGTAGTCTAGGCTATGAAGTTTACAAAAAATAGCGTGGGTTCACTGTGGTTACAATAGAACCGGAGATATGAGGGGTCAAAGTTCACGAAATTCAAAACATCATATCTCCGGTGCTATTTGACCGAATTTGATGAGTGATGGCGCAAATTCAAGGTCTCTCGCAAGGCTCAACAACTTTCAAAAACACTTGAACTTCATAGGACCAACGCTAGTGGCGCCATAACCTTAATTATCTCGATTGTAACTGAACTGTTTTACCTTGCATCTCACTCGTATTTTCCCACTTGTGTACAATCTTGGCAGACATGAAATCTCTTGAAAACTGACTGAATCACAGTTAGCACGCATGAAAAATTGCTCGAATTGCCTGTTATACGATTCAGAAAACAATTAATACGAACAGTAATATCTTACTCATCGTATTATTATTATTGTACTAATATTTGTACAGGGACATGAATCAGAAATATATTATTATTATTATTATACTCTACTAGAGTGTACTCTTTCTTACATACGTGATTTTTCATTTGAAATTTTGCATACTATACACCTCTTTTTCCGTCTTTTCTTACTCTTAGTATTAATCTTATATATGACACCACGCTGAGTCTTATCGATTACTCATTATTATCTCTCCGATTTTGCCGTTTTAGTGTAAAAATGTACGGACGGACGGACGGGAACGGTTTTTAGCCATCCATATACTCGTGATCAAAAAGTGGCCAAACCCATTTTGGCAAAGTTAGCGATCGGAGGACATGAGATTTTTTTAGGATTATAATAGGTGAGATTGTTAAGAATCTCACTTCATTTAAAGCATTTGATTTAAAGAAAGGTTAAAAGATTTCACAAAATTCAACAATTCTCTGACGTAATCGAAGTTCGTCATATGAACACTAGGGGCGCAAGAGTCAAAAAATGAGTTCAGAAACAAGCAACCTCGATTATCTTGGCTTCTGAGTAATCGATAAGACCAAGTTCTTCGGCAAAATTATAGAGAACATTGTGGTCTTCATTTCACACATAGGTTGAAAGGAACGTCTATTGATACTTTAAGAACTCGTGTCAGCACCTATTGACACCCTACTCTGTAAAATTTGGGATATGAAATTTGAACATCTCTGTTTATAGTAAAAAGTATATTACAAAAAAAAAACATTATATTACTTATATTTTACTAGATACATTAAATAATTTTCAACATTTTGACAAAAGTGTCAATAGGGGTTCCCTGTCGAACAGACGTTCCTCCGACCCTATATCACTTTTCTGTCACTCCATCCAAATCCTTGATATTTTGGTTGAAATAAAAAAAAATGCATAACTTCACGAATTTGTTTCAAGATAATTGAATCGCGTCCCCCAACTTCAGCTCTAAATCGAATTTGCATGCATTCCGAGTTAGCTCACGTTAAGAATCTCACTTATAATAAGCTGATCTAGGCTTATCAATACTAGATTTCGTAGTCTGTTTAGTGTGAGCATGATTAACATAAATAGCAGTTCACTTCAAACATCGTAGTAATTTTTTGTGAACTGATGGATGGCCTCATTATCGTAGATACTTTGCTATTAAAATAATATTCAGTTTGACGTCGAATTCTAACCTCAAAAATATACGTTATCCGCCATGAGTGTATGATAAGCGTTGCCCTAAAAGGCTCTTTTTTCTCTCTTTTCATTTCAAAGGACAAAAACTTCACATGAAGCGGCTGATAAATACACTAAAAACTCAAAATTCTTTGTCTTCGAGTCAATTACACAGAAAAAAAAAGAATATTTTGTAAAAATGTTCGTAAATGTTTGTGAATTCCTATGGGGGAGTTACGAAATGCTCGTGAATCGTATAACCCACAAACAATTTCGTAAAAGTTTGTACTTTTTTCACTAACATTGTTCATAACATGATCACTAGACGAGCATTTTTTGTACTTTTACAAATATTTGTTCGTAAATGTTCTTAGATTCGTAGAAATGTTCGTAGATTTCATTACCTATCCATTACCAAACCTAGAAGCCAAACAGTCAAAGATAGCCACTTTGGGTCTTTAAAAACCGAGTTTTTTTTGGATATTTAGAAAACGCATTAAACGCATTAAACAATATGTCCTATTACGATTTTTCAAAGATCAAAAGTTAAACGACTTCAGTGAACGTATTTATCAACCAAATGAGGCAAATTTTCATTTGTTTGAAAGGTCTTTGATTGAATCATTTAGACTTTGAATTGTTTCAATTGAATAATTACCGGAATGGAACTGGCGAAATTCAATTTATTTACTTCTAAGCATGTTTGTAAATGCGAAAAATGCAAACTTTGCAAAATACTTACATTCATAAGCTTTATGTAATGTCTTAGTAATTTTGATACTTCTTTTGGGATATAGGACAAGGCTTTCAGGCTTCGCACATAATATAGCGTCGAACACTTCATTTTTTCCCATATTTCTTTAATGAATCTGACTTTTTTTTTTCTCAGAAAATGTATATGGGCGAACATGGGAAAAATATGAAGTGTTCGAAAGCAGAGTACGTACGAAGCCTCAAAGCTTTCTTCTAAATTAAACAAAAAAATCAGACACCCAGTTAGAGTCACCCTGTAATATCAATGGGTGAACACATCTCTGAAACTGTTGACATCATTGAGATGATTATATAAGGGTGCAAGAAATACGATAGTAGATAATACCAGAATGTCGAGAGAAGTGGGTGGGCCTGGGCGAGTGCACAAGTTTAAAAAGTTTGTCTTTATGAGTCATTAGCAGTGGCATTTTTGCCTAGAGTAAGTGGCTGGTGGTGCTGTAAATAATGCTGCCGGAGAGTAGTGAATTTTTAATTAATATCCGCAGGGGCCTAAGAAAACTATTTTAATTAATTAGACTGACTCCATACTATAGTTTCAGCACAGGCAAAACTGCAATAATTTCCTTTCCCTCCCATCCTTCCTCTCTTCAAATTCCTGCAATTTCCACAGCATCAACACCCCCTCAACAACCTCCCCCCAACCCTTCCCTGTTGCTGTATCATCTCTCTACCCTCCAAAGTAGACAAACAAACACAACATTTCTGTATGGGTAATGGAATTTGTGTGCAATAAACAACGAGATTACACCATTATTCATAATATAATATGTTGTTCATTGCATAATAATGCAATTTCTCTTCCTAAGCTAATATAATTGGAGCTTATTGAGGATTTTTTTTTCCTACATTCACCATCATTTCATCACCAGTCGAAAGTGCATAATTTCCTTCCGGTGTGAGTTCTTCTTTCTTCTTTTGTACCAAAGAAAAATCCTTAAGGATATTGGGCCATCTATCAAATCCCCATCAATTCTTATATCATGTTTACTATGCAATTTATTACAATTTAAATATTGTTTGCATATGCTGAGGCAGTCAGAAGCACAAATCAATTGATGAACGACAGCTCCAGAATCGAATATATAATTCACTTTTATTCCCAGCCTTCAGAAGCTTTTGTGCATTTTGCTGGAAATCCGACCGAGTGGGATTTTCTAATTTCAGAAAAAGTTTTCTTTAAAAGTGAGGTTAGGATTTAAATAATCGTTCTTATTGCTTTTAATGAGAAACAAATAATTATTGGGACTCTCAAATTGGTATTTGAGAGGCTAAAATTAACAAAAAAAAATTAATTTAGGAATTAATAAGGACAATTATTGAGTTCTAACCTTACTTTTACACGACACTTTTCCCTGAATTAACCCATCCCTTACCATGGTATTATACATCATACGCAAATTGAGTGATTTTTGATGATTTATTTCTGGGGAATTTTTATCCGAATTGCTGTCGGGAATGGATTTTTAGTAACGTTAGTTACAGTAGAGTCTCGCTATAGTCCATATTTGGTTTCAAATTTGACACTTGGGTCGCACTATAGTCCATGTAATTTTTTAAAATTATCTACGATTTTTAGTATTGAAATTGCTCGACGGCTTTCACTTTCTTTGCGATTGTGGTACTTGTCCTCGCTCTCTTCATTATGGATCACAATTATCACAACTACTTAATAAAGTTTGCCAAAAATATTAAAATAATTATGAATTTCGCATACTAAAAAACATAACCTAACTTAAAATCAGTGTTTTGAAATCAACGGTCGATAAATTGTGGACTATAGAGCGATGGCCTATAGCGAGATTCTACTGTATTCGATTACTTGAGAAAAATAGTCCGACAGAGATGAAAATACATTTTGTTATTATTTTCTTACTCCGTGGAAGGTCATGCAAAATTTTTGCTCAAAATGGCGGACGGAAAATACGACATCCCGTCTAATTTGTTAAAATTGGCCTCTTTCCTCTTTCCTGTTTTGAATTCTAGTTGCTAATTGGTGCTCTTGGATAGTTACTCTATCTAAAGCAATAGAGTTTGTAATGAATTAATGCGCAGAATTTAAATTCAGTGACCGTTAAGACGTGTGTTTGACAGAGGCTCCCCGCGCCCCCACCCAGCAAAACTTCGATCTGCAATTCTGCACTTTTGAAATTTTAACGTTTCTTGTCATTCAATCGGATACTTCGTGTGGCTTCGGGATAGTCGTGCGACTTCGGTAGCATCGCGAATTTCTTTCGTGTTTTCTAACCATTTCCTTCCCCTTCGTGCCCTTCGTATTTTCTATTACGGCTGATTTAATAATATTGTATTATAACATTATAATAATATTGTAAAAAAGAGAGTATTCACGTAAAATTGTTGAATAAAAATTGAATTTTAAATAAATTGAAATACATATTTTTATGTAGTTAAAATAATGTTTAGAAACATTAGAAAGGGTAGAAGAAATATAGAAATCATATAAATACTCTAAAGAAATTCTGCCGATAATTTTAAAATTTTCTATAGAAATTCTGCAGAAAATTCTGCAGAATTTTCATACAACGATCGGATCCACCTTAGAACGAAATTCTGCAGAAATTCTGCTGATTTTTCGGCAGTTAGTAATTCAAATCTGACGAATTTCAGCAGAATTCTGCAGAATTTGCCGGGTGGGCATATGAGATAAAATTTTTTTCTTTTCAAAAACTTCATCTACTAATCTGTAGGAAACTAATCCCAAAATATGAACATTCTATCTCAAGTATTTCTGGTACATTGACTGAATGGGTTAAAAAATTCCACTCAGTCGAGGACTAGAATAAAAGTGAATTATATTCGATTCGTGAGCTAAAGCGAAGGACGCACTTGGAAGAGGACAATAGTAAATCAATGGAAATTCTTGAGAAAAAGTGAGGTTATTAAACTTTTTAAACATTTTAAACTAAGAGAGCTTTCTAATTGAGAGATCTCTTAAAAAAGTCTGTAACACAATGGACAGTAAAAAATACAGGATTGATCAGTAAAAGAAAACTTATGGCTTCGGCACACCTTTTAGATCAGGAAAATTTCATGAACATGAAATTCGAAACCCTTTCTTTCTCACATGTTTTGCATATGACTATCTCATTCTTTCGCATACCAAATTCGATTAAGCTAAATTGAATTTGGAGTGATATTCAAGAGAAGAAGAAGAGTTCGAGAGAATGAGATAGACATATGCAAAACATGTGAAAACGAAAGGGATCCGAAATTTGACTTCATGAAATTTTTTTGATCTAAAAGGTGTGCCTGAGCCATTAAAGAACCTCAGCTTAAATTCAAATTTGGTCAATTAATAAATCAAACTGATCAGTTTAACGAACCAAAGAAATTCAATTTGGTCAATACATTAATCAATTTTCGTCAGTAATGGCTCTGGCATACAATTTAGGTCAGGAAATTTTCATGCAATCGAAATTCACATCGCTTTCTTAAACAATTTGCATATGTCTAACTCTCTGTTTCGGACTCTTCTTCTTGTTTTAAACATCACAACAAATTCAATTGAGTTCAATCTAATTTTGACCGAGAAAGATGTAGGGGAAAGTACTCTCCATTCGAACGTTCATACCTTCGAATATTGTGAATTTCTTTTAGTTTTCCTAAGAGACTTACACATTTCTATTAAATATTAGTTAATTTATCATCAATTGTTGATAATTCCGTGATAATTTTGTGTAAATCCCTTACGAAAAACAAAAGAAATTCATATTATTCGAAGGCATGAACGTTCGAAGGGAGAGCATTTTCCCCTACATAAGGGAAGCGTACCAGCGATCGGCAGTGTTCCTCGAATCGTCAGGTTATTACTATATTGCTGCATGAATTGAAATGACTTTTTAAAAATTTATTAGCTACTTTTACCATTTAATTCTCACAATAGTGCAGTACATTAGCCTAGATTTAATTTATAAAACCAATTTTCTGTGAGACACCTGATTAAATTCGTGACGATCCGAGGTACAGTATGCATAGCTGCAATTATACCTATTTTTTATTAATTTATTGGAAAAATTTAAAACTTAAATGCACAGATATAGTTAAATGGATCACTAATATACCGATTAGCATACACAAAAATACGAAATAGTATTTTGAAGCTCATATTGTCAACTAAATATCAAGTATGTCTCTTAACATTCCGATCCGGGGTGCTCTTCCCTTATACAAAATCTTTGAGAGAGAAAGAAGTTAGAATTTTCATTTCACGAAAATTTCCTGTTCTAAAGCTTTTGTCAGAGCCTTAAAAAAACAAAATTTTGATAATTAAAAATTGAGTTTAGTCAGTAATGCCTCTGGCACACCTTTTAGATCGCTAAAATTTCATGAAATCGAAATTCGCGATCCTTTCTTTCTCAAAAGATTTGCATAAGTCTATCCTATTCTTTCGGCTCCAAATTGGATTGAACTAAATTTAATTTGGTGTGATGTTCAAAAGAAGAAGAACAGTGTAAAAGAGTAGGATAGACATATGCTAAATTTTTAAGAAAGAAAGGGGTGTGAATTTCGATTTTATGAAAGTGTCTTGATATAAAAGGACAATTTTCTATAGCATAAAATCCATTTTCGTCTGCACAAAAGCAATTTTGGTCAGTAAAAAAAATTAACTTCAAGTTCATATTAATATCATTTTATATTTAAATTATTCTTTCATTTATTATTAAAATTATTTTAATCAAAAAATCAAATTTGGTTAGTCAAAAATTTGGCGAATTTGGGACATGAAAAATTTTGGCTAGTAAAAAATCAAATTCGATCTAAAAAAAAAACTATTCCAGTTTGTCGGAAAACGATTTTGATCGATCCGGAAGAAAAATACATTTGCTGTTTTATGGCTCTGGCACAGCCTTTTAGATTAGGAAAATTTCATGAAGACGAAATTTGAATTCTTTTTTTCCGCACTCTCCTTCGTCTTCTTCTTCTTTTAAGCATTAAAACAAATTCAATTTTTCTCAATCTAATTTGGAGTGTGAAAAAGGGATGTGAATTTTGATTCCATAAAATTTTCCCGATCTAAAAGGTGTGCCAGAGCCATTACTGACTAAATTTTGCTAAAAGAAATTAGAATTTTACTGATCATTACATTTTTTCTAACCACAAATATTTTGTCCTTGTAAAATTTCCCTAAAAGATCACCAAGTACTGAGATCTACAGTGTCCGCTTTTTAATCCGGATCGCCGTAATCCGGACGAGTTATGGACGGTTACATTTAAAATCATTTTGAGGTCATGTATGCATGCGTGTTCAGCAATGAAAATGAATTATCCGGTGCTGTTTTTGTTTAATAAATGAAGTATAATAGCGTAGAATTCTCTAATTATGTCTTTTGAAGGATCTTTAAAACTTTTATTCTAATTCTAGAGAAAAAACCTTGTATTACATTTTCGAAACGTTGAACAAATTCAAAAAATCCATCCAGATTATGAAGGGGACATCTATCATATTGTCTCCCAATCATCCGGATTACAAAGCGGACACTGTATTCCAAATTTTCCCCCAAATGAATCGTGATATACAAGTGTCAAAAAGTGTCGAAATAATCCCTCAATGCGTTTTACAACGTTGTAGAATTCTTCGTAATGAAGTCTTTATAACCTCAAAATTTTTGTATAACCAAAGAAAAAAGATTTATGACATCTGTGAAAAGTTTATCAAAAGGATGTCCCTCCACAAATAAATGTGGAAATTTTTGTCAAATAAATGACCTAAATATGTTTAGAAGTCCTTTCCTTCCAATTTGTATTTTATAAGGACTTTTGTCTTTCAACAGATTCTTGCCGTGAGGCATCAGGTGGCAATGTTACGCGATCTCCAGGCTCCCACCTCTTGCTTCATCAGAATACATCAAACACAGTAACATCTGTGACAAATAGCAACCACAAAGTAACTACATCGTCCGTATCAGCAACCCCAAACCCACTGGGAACAGCCGGAAGCCATCGAGAGTGTGCTGGATGCAGCAAAGTGATCACAGAACGCTTTCTACTGCGAGCTCTGGATCTCTTCTGGCACGAAGATTGCCTCAAGTGCGGTTGCTGCGACTGTCGCCTTGGCGAAGTCGGTTCAACCCTCTACACCAAAGCAAATTTAATTCTCTGCAAAAGGGACTATCTCAGGTGGCACATAACCTCAATCTCACATAACCTCAATCTAACCTATAAAACCCTTTTATATTCCCCAGACTCTTCGGAACAACAGGCTACTGTGCAGCCTGCAACAAAGTCATTCCCGCCTTCGAAATGGTAATGCGCGCCAAAAGTAATGTCTACCACTTGGAGTGTTTTGCGTGTCAACAATGTAATCACAGGTAAATAACCTACAATCTCCATCCAACATAGTCTTGGTTGAAAACATTATATCTTGCAGATTTTGCGTTGGTGATAGGTTCTATCTATGTGATAATAAGATTCTCTGCGAATATGACTACGAGGAGAGGCTCGTATTCGCCAATATGGCCTACAATCCATCGAGTTTGGCGCACATTCGAAGGCAAGTTTGTAATTTACAGGTATGTAAAGTAATTTTCCACTCCTGCAAACCTCTAAATCCCATCTCTGTTCCGACATCTATCCGCCACTTAATTAAATTGAATTTCGGACAAATTCCGCTTACTCAATTTCGAAAGTATTAAATTCCGAAAACAGATTTTCGAGAATTTGACAAATTCGAAAATGTATTTAGAAAGCTAAAATGAGCTAAAAAAGAGATGTTCTTAGCTGAAAATGAGATATAACCTTTGGTTGAGGTTTGTTCTCTACCGATTCGAAAGTGTGTCGGAGAGAACCCATCTGGCCAGTTAAGCGTGGATTATAGCCTGAATTAACCTCTATCTTTCATACCTTACTTTTAAGAAACACCCTTAGCAAATACCCCTTAGAAAATATACGTATAGGCCACTGTTTTGCGCTCCTAGAGGCGCGCATTGGAACTACGAAAATTATGTTGCTGGCCGTGTTTCTCAGCAGTCAATGATAAGACGGAATACCCTCGTTCAATAATAACCTTCCCGATTTGAGAGCTCCCCCAGGTTGAGGTTTTTCCTTTACCGGATCGAAGGTACATCAGAGAGAACTTACCTAAAAACCCGTTGGAAGTTCGAACGTTCAAACCGAAGAGTTATAGAAAAGTGAGCAAGTTCATGAAAAGAACATTTATTTAAATGAAATTGCAGTTAAGACGTTCTACCATCCTGAAAATCCACAAAACTACACAAAAAATCACTTATTGCAGCAAACGTTTGCACACTGCTGTTGACATTGTTGACGATTGAAGTGTCAAGAATATCGAAATTCGAAATGGCAAAACAATCAGCGCTAAAACGGCGAGCACATGAACTTGCACTTTAGGCTTCCGGTAGATTTTCGAATAGGTTTGGCTTGGCTTTGTCTCTTCGAAAGGTTATTACTGAACGGAGCCAATATTTACATCAGGAGGAGTGTTTGACAGTTTCATTCGTCAGAGCTATTGATGTACGTGGCACAGTCTGGTCCTTATTTCGAGCCTACTAATGGTTAAAATAGGGCCTAAAGCTTGGTGTCAATTAATGGCTCAACGCTGGGTCCCCCTTGCCCTGTGTCAGACGGGAACTTACCTAAAACCCCTTTGAAAGTTCGAATGTTTAAACCAACGAGTTACACAAAAGTGAGCAAGGTCGTCGAAAGAACAAAAATTCACTTTTTGCAGCAAACGTTTACATATTGTTGTTTACATTGTTGATGATTTAAGTCTCAAGAATACCGAAATTCGAAATGGCAGAACAATCGGCGCTAAAGCAGCGAGTACATTCATCCGTGATCATTCATTCATGATCTTGCACTTCAGGCTTTCGGTAAACTTTCGAATAGGCTTGGCTTGGATTTCACGTGGCATAGGACTGACAATCTCGCCCCGTGTGAGAAAAAATAATAATGGATGTCCCGAACTCCCTATACGGGAAGGCCAAAGTTCCTCTATGGAAGGTTGTGTCACGGTTGCTTTGCGAGAACGACCCGAAATTGCCGGCTTATAATTTTCGGCATCAGGGATGTTCTCAAAACATGTGCCCTGTGAACTTCAGCGCGAACTAAGCCCTTGAGAAAATCGGAGGATTACAAAATAGGTGTGATTAGAAGGAATCACACCTAAAATGATGCGAAAAATATAATTCACGAAGAGCTCTATCTCGTGAGTTCGAAAATCCTGCATAGTTGGGATGCTTTACCATCATTTTTGTATGAGTCCCAGTGATTTAGAGACATTTTCTGTGTTTTTTGGATGGCATCTCAAATTTCTAAAAACGCTTTTGTGTTTCTTGGAGGTGTTTTGCGTGATTCTAGAAATATTCCCATACTTTTTGGACATGTGTTAAAATGTCTATGTCTTCACTTTGTTGTGTGAAAAAACACAAAACAACGCGATGTATATCGCTTCTGTTCCATTCAGGGGCATGACAGTTCCTATGTTTCTAGCGTGGTGAAAAAACTTTTGAGTTTATTAGCTGTTTTCTGGCATTGTAGAATGAATTAGCAAATAATACTAATACAAAACAAAAGAAAATTTAATAACGAAAAGGCAACCGAAAACCCTAAATTGGCAACCTACGTAGTTTTGGTGATATTTCGTGAAATGTGTACGAAAACAGGAAAAAATTTACACTAAAACTGGTCGCATTTTTCAGAGCTAATATCACCCCCCTGGTCCCATTATTAATATTTAATCACTACTCACTGAGTACCTATTTTTCCAGCTTTTTACTGTGATATTTCATCAATTTTCCCCACATTGAACAAAAATTTAATGTGAAAATTTGAAACTGGGTTTGAAAATTTTTTGAACATCAACGACTTTTGTGCATTAGAGTTCCATTTACCTTTTATCCAAGACACTATTAGAGAATCAAAATCTACTTGTATTTGCACGATAGAGGCAAGTTTCAGGCTTCAGGAATAGCTTTCGAATTCGAAATTTTCTTTCGAACTTTTCATGATAACGATGATATCCTAGCACGGGTTTGGTTTGAAGGCTACACTAAAACTCTCTTTTGGATTCGACCTTTCAATTTAATTCGAATTCGAAGTAAACTAACTCATTGATGGTCAAATTTAATTTAATTCGAAAATGCACAAAAAATTCTAGGAATTTGTTAATTTGTTTGTAAAATTAATCAACCGTCGATGCAGATTTTGTATTGGGGTAATTTTGCAGATTAAATTTTAACTTTCCATCGATATTTCCACGTGAAAATTTTACCTCAAGCTCTACCTCTTCCGTTGATTGGATGCATCTGAATGAGGATGGTTTGGTATGGGGTGTGTAAATATAAAGCAACTTTGTGTGGACAAAAGTGGTTCATGAGCTCCTTTTTCACTCTCTCCCCATACCCCCACAACCCTCTATGACGTTCTCAACTTGGGGAGTATAAACCGAGAATAAACGCGTTATTACGCTATTGTGGCGTAAATCGTGATTGGTTATATGCTAATATCGTAACGGCTGCATTGTAATCTAGACTTTTAATCACATCAATATATTCCCCATCAACTCCACATTGAGTCGTTGCTGTGGAATTTCTGCGAAACCACCAGGATCGACAAACTTATATGAGGCATTTTCATGTGCAAAGGATTTTTTTTTTGCCGCGGTAGAATAGAATCTAGGAACATTAATGACGTGAAGTTTATTAAAAGTACACTAATTGAGCTCCATTGACAACTTCGAAATGCAATTGTAATTAGTTAATTAGTATATGAGGCCATTTACATCACCGCATTAGATTGGGATTTGTTTAATTTTTCTCGATATAAACGGCAAATCCACTACGATCGCTCGTATCGAATTGGATTGGATTCAAATTGTCCCAATTGTCCCAAACATTTTTGGAGCGCGCGAAACGAAATTCGGAGTTGCATTTGACGTTAAAACTAACCTATATCATTTGTGTTGTTTTGGAATGGAAGTCGCACAAAATAAAATTTTCAGGACTTTTTTTGTGTATTGTGCAAGGATATGGGCAACGACAAGTTTAAAAGAAATGGCAAAGGAAGGAGACTAAGCTCCTATTCTAAATTGATCAGGAGAAGGAGGTTGTTGTGACGATAGACTCTAAAAAAATCGCAACCAAGAAGTTTTTGCAGAGTTCCTTAAACAAAGATATGAACGTAATGTTAAGCAAATTGTGTAGTTAAATTTAAGAATCTTATGCAAAATATCCAACTTAAAAATCGAAAATATTATTTTTAACCTCACAAAAATGGCATCCCGCTAAAAATCCAATTCAATCTCAACAGTACGATGTAAACAGACAAGATTAGATTCGGATTTTGGGACAATCCAATCTCAATCTAATGCGATGATGTAAATGGCCTCTATGAATTTAGTTTTAATTTTATTGCATAGAGGACGGTGGGGCGTTTTTCTCCATTCGATAATTTTGGTCTATGGATTGTATAAGTGCCAAAGAAAGAGAGTCTACTTTTGTAAAGAGACTTTTTCGAGGTATACCACGTAGCAAAATAAGCCTAATATTTGCAGGTCCCAGTGAAAATTCCGAAAGCTAAAAATCTGAAATACCGAATTGTCCAAAATCCCGAAAACAAAATTCCGAAAAGCGCGAATACCGAAAGTCAAAATTTCGAATTTTTAAGAATGTCATATACTTCTATGATTGCACATGCTCGGGATTTTGGCTTTCGGAATTTTGATCCGGTTACGTTCAGTAATGTCTTTTCGAAAAAAAACAAAGAACAAAGATAGAGGAACTTAGGCCTTCCCGCAAGGGTAGTTCGGGACATCCATTATTATTTTTTTCTTATACAAGGATGGGGTTGTCAGTCCCATGCCCCGTGGAATCAAGTGCAGTGAAGCTCACTGGATGCAATTCGAACACATTTAATTCGAACCCGGGTCGCGGAATTTTTCGCGGATTTTCGTAAACCGAGGAATTTTTCACGGATTTTCCCAATATGATCGACAAGATTTTCAAATACTTTTATGCATTTCTCATCCAATTTTCCTCATTAATAAAGATAATAAGTTACATACAGTTTTAAGAATTATTAAACGAAATTTGTATTATTTATGTATAAATATCGTTCGAGTTTGCCACAATCCAAATTTGTAATGAAGGAATCGCACCTCTATAAGCTGATCTTGGCTTATCCGAGAAAGACAAAAACGTGCTTACAATAACAAGAATGCGCCCAAGACACACAAAAACGTTTCTAGGATCAAAGAATCGTATCCGGAATTACGGGAATGTTTCAAGAATCACACAAAACACATCCAAGAAACAAAAAATTGTTCTAGAAATTTGAGATGTCGTGGTTCATGCCGGTTGACTATCAATTTAAATTTGTTCATAAATCACAAGAAATTCATCTCAAAATTCATAATTTTTAAGAAATTGTATTTTTTTTTTTAAGAATTTCATCTTTATACTTTAATCCATACTGTAAGTGTTTCGGCTCCAAACAGCTGAAATAGCTTCGGCTATTAAGGCCAAAACTGTCCAAATTTTGTGTTGAATTATTCGTATCCTTTTTAGGATGTAAGGACATATGATGAATATCCTGTCGATTTAACTATTCAAAAGTATACTCTGATATGAATAAAAGCCCATTATTATCCCTCAAAGATTAAAAAATCAAAATTTGCAAATTATTTGTATAAACGTGCATGTTCATCTTGAACACTAAGTTCTAAAATAATTTTGCAGTATTTAAACCTTTAATCTTCGAAAATTCGAAGTCGAAAATTTATTCGATCGCTGTTGACTAAATAAAACCATCGGAGCCGTTTAGGAAATACACCAAAAACATGGTTTTGGACGGCAAGGAAGGAGATGAGGATCAAATGGGGAAATAGGGAAAAATTTGACCTCTAGCTCGGTAACAAACTTTTGTACAAATAAAAAGAAAACTACACAAATTACCAGTCAGTATTTTACCAATTCATTACCGATTGGGACTGTTGCAGCAGGATCAGAAATTTCGAGACTTTTCCACAAAATCCAAATTTAAATAAATCAGTGGAAAAATGAGCCCTTCAGAATTTCGAAATTTCAAGGTCGAAAATTTCATCATAGATCGATCATAGGTGCCTATGAACGAAATGTTCGTCTGTGCTAACCTTCGAAAATGTATCCGAAAATAAAAGAAATCGTAGGAGCTGTTTTTGAAATGAACCAAAAAATATAGTTTTGGAAAAACATGGAAACGCAGTTAAGGAAAACACAAGAAAAATCACTCATTGACTTTTCTATGTTTCTATAAACAAAAATCACTATCCGACTTTTTTATGAGTTATCCTTTAAGATAACAACTGGAACTTTGCATTCTCTTTCACTGTTTTGTAAAACTATTAAACAGAGATCGCAGATATCAATTTGGGGATTTCAGTGATCGCCATTGCCTTAATATTTAATTCGACAACTACCTGCGGTAATAACTAAAAATCTTGTTTTATCAATGAAGACCACCACTTATCTCATACAACACACCATTTCCCCTTAATCCTAGACACATTAACTTTTCTAACGTGTCTTCGAAATTAGATTCACAACCACAAACAGTAACCAAATGAAAATTCTGAGCCGAAATTCTCGTACGTTACGTTACAAGTCGAAATTCTTTCCGTACAGAAGTAGAACTTGAAAAATTCGAAAATCTATTTGAAGATCCAAAAAAGAGACTTTCTTACTTCTTAATACTTTCGCAAGGTGGCGGAAGTTACATCCTGTTCGAATTTCGAAGTGCTCAAGTGTCAAAATGTGTCGATCTTCACATTGATGTGAGGAAAAAAACAGAACAACGACGTTTACTGTTCTTGCCCCAATATTTAATCACTCCATAATCACTGAGTAACTCTTTTGCTAGCTTTTTAGTGTGATATTTGATAAATTTTCCCCAACTTGTTCGAAAATTTAGTATGAAAATTCGAAATTTAATTTGAATTCTTCGAACTTAAACGACTTTTTTTGCAAATAGAGTTTCATTTACCTTTCATCCAAGACACTATTGGAGAATCAAAATCTACTTGTGATCGGGCTCATTGTGGTTACTTGCTTCAAATGCAAGAAAGTGTCTCAGATCGTTTTTTAAAGACGATAAAATGGAACATGAAAAGGGTCTTGGGAGTTGTCTGTGGTAGATGATTTCTCGTACCTCTGTGTAGTAAAACTGAAAGCGTTTTCAGCATATTTTTGCTGAGTCGATAAGCAAAAATATGCTAACCGGTCAGCAGTTCTTGAACAAAAAGTGCTAACCAACTGGAATCTTCTGTTAAATATCAGACTACAGCGCCTCCGGTGTCGGTTTTACAAACTTCACAAGTTTTAGAGAATTGCAGGCCATTTTTAAAGGCCTAAAACTTTTTCCTAATGAAGAATTAAATTGCTTCGTAAAAATCAGAGCTAAGATCACCTGAATGGAAAATAGAGCAAATTTTGCCTAGTTTGCAGGGGCAAACGCAGACAATAGGGAAGAAAGTCAAGTGCACGTGAGATAAATGTAATTGTTCCCTTTTGATTTCAATGTGCAATCTTTCATTGGAATCCGTGACAAATGAAGAAAAAAAACTTATGTGTGCTGCTTTTTTTGTATTTCTTGCAGCCTGCCGGAGACAGTATAGGCAATTGTGGGACTCACGCAGGAAGCCTCGTGACACCACCAATGCCAGCCACAGTAGAGCCTGGAGTTGCCACGGTGGCTGGAGCTTCTGGAGCATCAACAGCACGTGCTCCATGCTTTGGGGACAAATTGCAACTTCCGGCACCACCGGCAGCTGCTGCAACCAGTAACATGGGCCCCCCACGGGATGATGGCTCCAGTGGCTACGGAAGTCCAGATTCGGAGACCTTTGAGTCACCCCAGACAACACAATGACGGCGCTTATGAATTTAAGTGACGAGCAGATGGATGATCCATCGAAAATCCCCATAATTTCGTGGTGTTATGTGTAATGTGTGTTATGGGACCAATCTTCTGGTCTTTCTGTCCCCAAAAAAAAAATGGTCCATGGTTGTGCTCTCCAGATAAAGAATGGATGAATGCAAGAGACTCTACACCACTTACAACATTTGTTTTCCAGAAAACCACTTGAATCTTTGTAAAAAAGGCGATATCGAAAGTGTTTTCGAAAATGCAAAATTCGATATCGAAAACCGAAAGTCCATGATTCGATACCGAAAAACCAAAGATCTCGAAATTTTCGATATTCATTTTCGAAATAGTTTTTTTTGCAGAATTCACTTAGAAAGTATAAACAAATCAGAGAAGAAGCCTACAATTCCATTTTCCGCAATTCTAATAAACTCTAACCTAATTTATTTTTCCGAAAGCAAGAATTTTCTTCCTTCAAATTGAATCAGAAAATTAAATTCCTGGAGCATTAACAAGAGAACCTTCCAAAGATCAACTAAAATACAACTTAGTGTTTAAAAAAAAAAATCGCGAAACACCCTCTTCACCTGAGACAACGAACAAATGGGCGTTTTCTCTCGCGAAATACTCGTCACACGTTCCTAAATTGATAAGATAGTCATAATATAGTTTCCTTAATGACATTTTCATCCCCATTATTGAGTTTCCTCGTATTTCTTTTTCTTTTTTTTTTTGTGTAAAAAAGACTGCAAGTGTGAATGGATAAACTTCTATTAGGCAAATAATGTATACGAATGTAAAATGTATCATTGGTGAAAGAGTTTTCCCACTCCCCTTTTTCTCTGTTTCATTTGAGATATTTCATTATTATTGAAAAAAAATCGCATTAAAATAAAGAAAAAAAGAGATGAAATTTAAAATCTGTGATTGTAATTAAAATTGTGAGAAAAGAAATGAAGATATTGAGAAAAAAAAACCCTGTTATTCTTCCCAATAAAATAATGATTGTAAATATAAATTTAAAAAAAAATATCTAATTGAATAATATTGAATGGAAATATTAATTTTTGTTCCTCAAAAAAAAAAATCTACGATGACAACCTTTTCTAATCAACAGTATAGAAATCCAATGGGCAATTCTCATGAAAAGTTCGAAAGTCAAATTTCGAATTCGAAAGTTATTCCTGAATCCCTTTAATTTCGAAAGAAATGGCGCTGGCGCACCTTTTCAATTTAGAAAAATTCAATCGATTGAAATTTTACCTCTTACTCTTTCAAACTAAAATAAGATTATATTTATCTCTTTCTGTCAAATGAAATTTTCAAATTTCATTTGACAGAAAGACATAAACATAACTTATTTTAGTTTGAAAGAGTAAGAGGTAAAATTTCAATCGATTGAATTTTCTTAAGTTGAAAAAGTTCGAAATTGAAATTGCGTTCGAAATTCTAAAATAGCCTAGGTCTCAACTATTTTTCGAACATTAGATGTTCTTGGTACGCAACAGACGGCACTCAATAAACAATAATTCCACTTTTTCGATATTTTCTTATTTATTATTTACACTTTTCATACCTAGAAATCCATTCCTTGCTTTTATACTTCTTTACATGAAATTTTCGAAAATTTGATATTTCGAATGAAAGTGTACTCTTTATTTAACATTCTCTCTAATTCCTTTTAAAAATCATTTGAATGCAAAAGATCGAAATCCACTGTGTACATTCATTTGATTTTCACTTCGAAAAATATATTGTCCTTAAAATTATTTCGAAATTATTTCGAATTTTTTTTGATAAACATCAATCGGTGTATACATTTTTCCTAACTCCTGAAATATTGTCATTTTGATAAGATTTATTTTGCTTGTCTATAACAAGCAAAATTAATTCAAAGCGTAAGTCATTGTGGAAAGAAAAATCATTTGGCCGAGAAACGTTTTTGCAACCTTAGAACTGCTTCACAAAAACCGAAGGAGACGTAAGAATGTTTTAAAAATGCACCGAAACTTTTCTATAGCCTAAAATTTCATCGAAAAAAACACAGAAACGGTAATAGAAACACGAAAGCGCATTTAAAACGAACGGAAATATACTGAAACTAACTGAAAAGTATTCAAAATTACGGAAACTTTTCTAGACTCTCACAGGTGCATACAATAAATTTTGAAACCTTGCTAGAAACGCGGAACGGCTACTAGGAACGCGGAACCGCATTTAAAATTCACCGGTAACGTTTCTAGTACTGAAACTACAGAAATGCATCCAAAAAAATTACGAAAATGTTTCTGGAAAATTTACAGAAATGTTTCTAGGATCACAGAAACGAATCCAGGAATTACGAAAATGCATCTATATTTGCAGAAAAGCATTCAAAAACACGGAAATGCTTCTTGAATGACATAAATGTATCAAAAAGTTACAGAAACGTTTGTAGAAGCACAGAATCTAATCCGAAAAATCCGAAAATATTTCTAGAATGACAGAAACAAATCCAGGAATCGCAGAAACGTTTCTAGAATCGCCAAAATAGTTTTCTAGAACTACAAAAACGTATAAAAATTACAGAAACGTTTCTAGAAGAACAGAATCGTATTCGAATGGATTGGAAATTTTTCTACAGTCACAGAAACGAACCTAAGAATTAAACAAACGCTTCTAGAATCGCAGAAACACATCTTATGCCACGGAAACGTTTCTAGACTTTCAGAAACGCATCAAATAACACAAAAATGTTTCTAGAATCACAGAAGGATATTAAACAGTTTAAGAAACTGTTTCTAGAGGGACAGAATCACATCCGAACAGCTCGGAAATTTTTCTACAATCACACTAACGAATGCAAGAATTACAGAAACGTTTTTAGAATCGCAGAAACACATCTTGTGAGACGGAGACGTTTCTAGACTTCCAGAAACGCATTAGAAAGCACTGAAAAGTTTCTAGAATCACAGAAGGATACAAAAAGTTGAAGAAACTGTTTCTCTAAGCACAGAATCTCATCCGAACAGCTCGGAAATGTTTCTACAATCACAGAAACGAATCCAAGAATATAGAAAACGTTTCTAGAATCGCAGAAACACATCTTGTAACACAGAGACGTTTATATACTACCAAAAACGCACCATAAAACACAGAATTGTTTCTAGAAACACGAAATGACATCAAAAAGTTGAAGAAACTGTTTCTATAAGCACAGAATCGCATCTGAACAACTCGGAAATGTTTCTACAATCACAGAAATGAATAAAAGAATTACAGAAACGTTCGTATTATCGCAGAAATGCAACACAGAAGACAGAAATGTTTCTAGAATGAGAGAAGGGTACCAAAAAGTTGAAGATACTGTTTCTAAAAACATAAAATCACATCCGAACAGTCCGGAAATGTTTCAACAGGTTCAACAGTCGTAGAAACTAATGTAAAAATTACATAAACGTTTCAATATTTGCAGAAACACATTTAAAAAAAAGGGTAACGCAATAAAAAGTTAGATATTGTTACTAGAATTACAGAATCGTATCCGAAAAGCTCAGAAATGTTAGAATAACAGAAACAAATCCAAGAATTACTGAAACATTTCCAAAAAATAGCAGAAACATATCTTATAACACGGTAATATTTCTAGACTGACAGAAACGTATCAAAAAAAAAAGTTTCAGAAATATTTCTAGGAGTGCAAAATCGTATCCCCGAACAACTCGAAAATGTTTCTAGAACCACAGAAACAAATGTAGAGTTACAGAACAGTTTCTACAGTTGGAGAAACGCATCCAAAAACACGGAAATGCTTCTAAAATGACAGAAACGTATAAAAAATTTACATAAACGTTTCTAGAATCACAGGATCGTATCCAAACAACTCCGAAATGTTTCTAGAACAACAGAAATGTATCCAGGAATTGCTAAAACGTTTCTCGATTTTCAGAAACGTATCCGAAACATGGAAATGTTTCTAGGTTGCCAGAAACGTAAGAAAAAAATACAGAAATGTTTCTGGAAACACAGAAACGAATCCAAAAACACGGAAATGCTTCTAAAATGACAGAAACGCAACAAAAAAATTTACATAAACGTTTCTAGAATCACAGGATCGTATCCGAACAACTCGATAATGTTTCTAAAACCACAGAAATGAATCCAGGAATTGCGGAAACGTTAATCGATCTTCAGAAACGCATCAAAAACACGGAAATGCTTCTAGAATGACAGACACGTATGAAAAAGTTACAGAAACGTTTCTAGAAACAGAGAAATGAATCCAAGAAATTCGAAAATATTTCTAATTTAGAGAAACAAATTCAAAAACACGGAAATGCTTCTAAAATGACATAAAAGTATAAAAAATTTACATAAACGTTTCTAGAATCACAGGATCGTATCTAAACAACTCCGAAATGTTTCTAGAACAACAGAAATGTATCCAGGAATTGCTAAAACGTTTCTCGATTTTCATAAACGTATCCGAAACATGGAAATGTTTCTAGGTTGCCAGAAACGTAAGAAAAAGATACAGAAATGTTTCTGGAAACACAGAAACGAATCCAAAAACACGGAAATGCTTTTAAAATGACATAAACTCATCAAAAAGTTACATAAACTTTTGTTGAATCACAGAATCGTATTAGAACAACTCGGAAATGTTTCTAGAATCACAGAAATGTATCCAGGAATTGCGGAAACATTTCTCGATCTTCAGAAACGCATCCGAAACATGGAAATGTTACTAGGATGACAGAAGCGTATCAAAAGGTTACAGAAACGTTTCTAGAAACACAAAAACGAATCCAAAAACACAGAAATGCTTCTAAAATGACAGAAACGCAACAAAAAGTTACATAAACTTTTCTAGAATCACAGAATCGCATCCGAACTCGGAAATGTTTCTAGAACCACACAGAAATGTATCCAGGAATTGCAAAAATGTTTCTCGATCTTCAGAGACTCATCCAAAACATGGAAATGTTTCTAGGATGACGAGGATGACAGAAACGTAAGAAAAAGTTGCATAAACGTTTCTGGAAACACAGAAACGAATCTAAGAAATTTGGAAATATTTCTTCTAAATTTAGAGAAACAAATCCAAAAACAAGGAAATGCTTCTAAAATGACAGAAACGCATCAAAAACTTTAATAAACGTTTCTAAAATCACAGAATCGTATCCAAACAACTCGGAAATGTTTCAAAAACCACAGAAATGTATCCGAATTGCGGAGACATTTCTCGATCTTCAGAAACGCAACCGAAACATGGAAATGTTTCTAGAATGACAGATACGTATGAAAAAGTTGCAGTAACGTTTCCAAAAGCACAGAATTGCAACCGAACAACCCAGAAATGTTTCTAGATACACAGAAATGCATCCAAAAATACGGAAATGCTTCAAGAATTGTAAAGAATCTCACCCAAAAAAAAACACAGAAACGCTGCTGGAAATGTGGAAACGCAATTAAAACAGACAAAAATTTTTTTTGAAAAGCACAGAAACGAATGAAAAACTTGCAAAAATGATTCTTGAAACAAGAAAACGCTTCTAGAAACACAGAAACGTGTATGCAGCTATCTACAGAGAAAAAAATCTAGTTCTTGTTCTTCAATCACAGAAAGGCAATTTTTATATCATTGGAGACCAAAAATGTTGAAAATATGTTTCAGGAAATGAAAATGAGAATGTATTTTTTTTTCTTTTATGCATAACCCCTTAAGTGAGCAACTTTTGAACTGTTGCTTTTCTGATTCTGTATTACTGTCTTGAGCCTACTTCTCTTGGAAATTATATTTTTCTTATTTTTTCGATATTTTTGTCAATGACCTCTAATTATCCTTTTTAGGTTTTCAAGGTCAGAGGTAAAAAAACTCAAAAATTTGACTTTTGAATGAATTATTTGTCTTCCCAGCTTTTCTTGAGAATTGTTCCCAAGACAAAAAGAAGAAAGAGCAAAAAGTTAATGAAGTATTGTAGCAAAAATAATTCCACATTGATCTTTTGTCCTGTTCAAAGCATAAATCCCAGAAATCCATTAAGAAATATGTTAAATGTAATATGTAAGAGAATGTACTCAAGATTTCCCCACAAATTACCCCCGAATGTGGCACTCCCTGACAAATCTCACAAAGATCATGTGGAAAGGAATAGAGTAAAGGATGAGAGCAGGAGATGGACAAAAAGATGTAAATATTTATGATTATACTGGATGAAAACTTACCAATGTGTCAGTGATTATTGGATGGGGGATCCTTCTGGGGCGTCTGGGGCAGTTGGCTAAAGTTTTGACGATCGATGTCCTCAAAGTCAATGACGATGCGTTTCATTTTGGGCTCGAATTTCCGGAAGGCGACTCCTGCGGCCGTCAGCATGTCCTTGGAGGCTACAGTGTGAGGTTTGTGAGCGTGCTTGTCGCTCATGTAAACCACCTCGCGGATGCCGGACTGTATGATGACTTTGGCGCATTCGTTGCAGGGAAACAGGGCCACGTACATTGTGCATCCCCGGAGACTGGCGGCATTTTTATTGAGAATTGCATTCAGCTCAGCGTGGCAGACGTACATGAATTTGTTCCCAAGAGGATCCGGGGAGTCCTTGGACCATGGGAATTCATCGTCTGAACAACCATTGGGGAAGCCGTTGTAGCCAATGCCCACAATTCTCTTCTGATCATCCACAATGCAAGCTCCAACTTGGCAAGTTGGATCCTTGCTCCTCTTGGCCGCCAGGAAAGCTGTGGCCATGTAATAGTCCTCCCATTGGAGGTAGTCTTGTCTCTTTGACTGCTTGAACTTCTTCCTGCTGTCCATTATGGTAGAAAACTCCCGGAAATCTCTGAAATTGAAAGATGTGTTATGATAAAACCATAACCTCAAAGCCCTGGATTGTGTTTCTACCTCAAAAAGGTGGGTAATTCTTTGTGGGTAGGATCTTTAAATGTACTACGACACCACCAAAGTCAATAAATACTTAAAAAAAATTCTAAAACACTTATAAAACCACTTTTATTGAAGATTTCTCCGGGCGATTTTCACCCGGTTTTGTTTTTGTACTAAACTGTGAGCCTACTAAAATTTAAGGGCTCAACTAGATATCTTTAAAGAAAAATCCACAAGAGAATAGAAAACAGCTTGAAAATCATCGTAAAATGCTTAAAGACATAATAATTCACAAATTATAAACATTTTTACTTTTTTTTTCTTACTGGAAATCCAATACAAAATTGCGCGGGAAAGCTGTACTAAAAATAATCCAAGACACACCAGGCGCCTATTGAGGGGAAAAATCCGGAATATGTATTCCGAATCGCAGTGTCAGTTGGTTTTTTTTCACTGTCAACACGCCACTGAAGAAAAATTTTGTGAAGTGAATCATGGAGTAGAGAAATAATCCACCAGAATTATCCCATTAGTCAATGAATTGTGTGTAAGTTGCAGTGAGACAGTGCTGTGGCGTGGTTAAAAAAAATAAATAAATTATGAATATTGTGCGGAATATTTGCGATACCTTCTGGTCGCCAGGCATTTGGCTTCCACCGAATGTTACTTGGGCTGACATTGCACCCGGAGCACGGCCGGACGTAAATTATGCCGACTATACGCACCTCATCTACGGTCTCCCACTGGCCCTGGTGGTCCTCAGCATCCGCTACACCCTCGAGAGGTGAGTAAATTGAGGCCAAAAAGGTGTACATAACCTTCAAATGCAGCAGACTACGCCCTCTTTCACCTTTCCGGACTAGATTTTCCGGAAACACGATGACGATCAATCGCGCGTCTAATTTCTCTAAATTTATGACCCCCAAAAATGTGATTTCCAAGACCTCTCTCTCCACCAATCTTCCATCACTGTGCCCCTTAATTATTGGTTTATTTGCATGCAATTGATATTGGCCACAAGAATAGCCAATTAAATGCTGATTTTTCTGTCGCAATCATCGCAATAACAGACCGAATCATCAAATGTTTGTCAAGGTTTTCACAATGAATACCTCGCACCTTTTTTATCTCATTCATCGAATCTTCTACGGCCTGCTTCTCTTATCACAGCTATCAGGAGAGTACCGTGTTGAGATGGGGTTAACGCGTGAATTCTTCCTGTTATCTTCGATTTGGCCACCTTCTTCACCCTTCCTTTCTGCTCCATTCGGATCTTTTATTCATTTTTTAAATCTTCAAATTAACATTCAAAAATAACCCTCTCTTTTATGGCTAAAAAACAAAAGAGATTATCACTAAATTAACCCGCAAATGAGGCTTTTTATTAACGTTTTTGTGCCAAAAATTAAAATAAAAAATTGAGAGCTGTGCAATAACTGAGTAATAGGGGAACCTGGGGCAAATTATGACAGAACGAAGACCTTTTCTTTTTGGAAATTTACTGCTCTACAACTTTGCTGAAGACTATTTTCCTCCATCTCGAAGGAAAATGTGTTTTTAAAGCAATTTTCTAAAAGTTGTTTAAACTCACGTGATAGGGTGGAATAACCGGCTATCGCCATGTTTAGGAAAAAATTAAATTCATTTAATCATAACTTTTGAATCCTTGTTACAAGATAAGTCAAATTTGACACAAAGTTACTTAGATGTATTGGCTCTAGATACGTGAAAACAATAATCCTAGAACATAACGCTGGACTACTTAAAAAACTGATTTTTATTAATAATGCAAAAATAACCATTTCGTCGCCACTTTTTACCACTTTTCGCCAGTTTTATAAAATTTGTAACCACTTCTCGCCACCCATTTGAAAAGAACCACACTCGGTTATTTTAGGCAATGCTATGAAAGGAATACATTCACCATTTCTCTTTCCTTGTGAACACTTTATTATTACTCTCTTTAAATGATTTTTCTTCACTTTTATTTGAGAAATCAAATTATGGGGCTTTTGCACAAAGTAAACAATGCAGATTTGACAACTGAGAATGTACGAAGTGAAGTTAGCGTCGCCTATTGAAAAGATATGGCGACAGGTGGTAAAATCAATTCCAGAAAATTACCACTTCTCGCCATGCCTCATTTTTATACAAAAATAATATAAAATGAAATATTAATTGACTAAATACAAATTTTATGTATTCCACAAGTGCAATTAAATATTCAATAGACAATTTATTTACCCAAATAGGCATTTTTGGCCTGATGAAAATTTGACGACACTTAGTACATTTGGTAAGAGATGTTGGATTCGATGCACTTGCTTAAAATATTGCTCTAAAAAGTGATCAAAATCGTGAATCCAAAACGAATAATTATTATTTTTCGATTCTATGCGGAGAAGCAGAAACAATACAAAAAAATTGCGACTCATTTATTTCATAAATTGCGAAAAATAGCGATTTCAATGAAAGAGGCGAGAAGTGGGGCACTGGCGAGAACTGGTGATTCCACCCTAATTAAGTGTTGTTCCGCAACACCCTCCAGAGCTCCTGCACCTGTACGACGCACAGTGGGGCAGAATACCCAAAAAGCTGGCAAAAAATCGAAAAAAATTTCGAATTTTTGAAATCTAATACCGCCAAATAATAGTTGACTCAGTTGACTACACTCCGTCCCGGCATTATGCACTTCGGGATTATGCACTTGACGAAATTATGCAAGTTTGCCTACCATTGGGAGTCAATTTGTGAAATCATTTTTGAAACACGCCTGTGGGATTTACCTAATGATCAATGAAAAGATGTTTATGAATATGAGTTAATCTGGCTTTTCCTGCGCTTTGGGCAGGTCAGGAATTACCTATAAGTGATCAGGAGAAAGTATGTAATGTTAGGTGTGAAATCCCTTGAGAATGTGGAGGTCTTTGTTACCTATAAGATGAGAAAATATATCAGTAAAAGAACTTGAAGTATCCTGGTCGAAAGGCGATTTATTGTCGAAATTTACACTTTGCCAGAAGGGCCACAATTCACTATTTAAATTTTACTAAAAAATTACTTCTGATGACTATAGATTATAAAGAAAATTATCGGATTTTTCTGCTGCGATATGGCGTGCCCAGAAGAAGGTTGACAAGAGAATGAGAAAAAAGTGAGGGCGCGCGAGTAGCTAAATGTTCACCGCTGAAGCAAAATTGGCGCTGCAAGCGACAAGTTGCGACAACGCCTGAATGTAAACTATTTTGTGAAGCGAGAAATTTGAAAACAATATGCTTATTGTTCAGAATAAAACTTTAATTTCTTTTATTGAGGTACAAATTTTAAATATTCTAACAATTTATTGAAGAACTGGCCAAAAAGTACCGTTTGTTGATGAATTTCTTTTAAACAGTTGAATCTTTTTGCTCTTACTACTTTTACTCCGCGCGAAAGTCGTTCTACGACCTATTCATTCCAAAGAAAGCGCCTGCGGGGTATGCAAATTTTTCTCGATGCATAAAGCGATTTCGCGCGTTTTTTTTGGGCCCGAAAATGTGCATAATACCGGGACGGAGTGTAGTATCCTCACTAAACCTTATACCCAGATTTTTTTCTTTAAAGTTATGGTACCTTGAAATAACACGTCAAAATTGGCCTTGCATTGCGATTTAGTCGATTTTATATGGAAAAATGACATAAATTTGAACGAAAGAAATAGTAAAGAGGCCCGCGTGGTCCCGATCTATAACCAATTTCTATTTATTCTAGAGGTCCTACTCTGTCAAAAACCATCGAGAAACCTTGCTACTTTAGTGCGATTTTTTTGCTATGATACATTAAAGTTGCTGAAAATTGACTTTCGAGTATATTGCATGAGATCACATTATAATGTTAGTAGAAGGAGTCTAAAGTTTTCAATAGTGTATCTTAGTTCCTAATAAAGATTACTTGGACGAAATAACTATTAATAAATGCTACTGCAATTCCATCTCTACGAATGTCTCTCTTCCCCTTCAGAAACCATTCTTTTTGGAATATTTCAAGAAATAAAGCACCTTCATTTTTTATATGTTTTATAGTGTCCTAGCGGACATTCCGTCCTTAGACACCTGTGACTGAAAAAAATCGCCATCTTGAATCATACAATGTCAATTGACATTAAACTTTAAAGTTTAATCACCCTGGAGCGCCTATTTCTCAACCGATTTGATCAAATTTTGATTTTTTGGAAAGGTCTTGAAATTTCTAACTTATAAGCATGTAAGCTTATAAAGTATAAGTATAAGTTAGGCTTATTTTTTTTTAAATTTACGGGAACCCGTAATAAAGCGAATCAAAATATGGCAATTCTACCCCATGCCTGATACTATTTGTCCCAGCATTTTTGAGAGTGGTCACAAAATTACCCTTTAAAAACGGCTCGATAAATGTGTTTCATTAAAAAATAGAGGAAAATAACTTTCACAAAGTTGTAGAGCGGTATATTTCCTTTAAAACTGTGCTAATTAGAAATTTCTGGGGCGCTGGAGTAGCTTGTAAAAAATAAAATATCCATTTTGTGACTTTTTACCCCAGTCTCCCGAACTTTTTCAAAATTCTTTTAAATGGGGAAGATGGGTGGGGAAAAAAGGATAACACGCCTTTAGATAAAGTGAACTAATGCGTGGGGGGTCGTTGAAGATCGTAAACCAATATATTTTATTAAATGTCATTATTTTCGCTTAAAAAATACCTCAATTAAGTGCTTTTTAAGGACTTATTTTAAGAGTGTTTAAAGTGCGTTAAACTATGGCTTTCTGCTAGTAGCACCTTACTTTGTGCTAGCCGTGTACCTACCTGCAAAATATATTCTAATAAAAACCAACATCCAGAATGGTTCGAAAACGGAAATTATAAATTGTAAATGGTTAAAGGAAGTGAAATGTTCTTTGCAAAGAGACAGTGAAAAGTTATGAATATGAACTGTCTTGGCATTTTCGGATTTAAAGTATTTATAGTTTTATAGGGATTTTCACCCATTTGGGATTTCGAATCGAATGAAATTAGACCTGGTTTCCCCTGTTCGACTACCAAAATAAGCTCAGCTCATAATTAAATTTAGTTTACGTCCATTTTTGGAATTTTTAGATACTAAATCATACTTGGAAATATTGAATAATGTCAAGAAATATTAAATATTCTTGACAAAGGGAAAACTAAGCTATTAATATTATTATTATTATTATGAACTATCATAGAATTTTTGCTTTGATTTTAAATGGATTTGTAACTCTATGTCTTGAATTATTTACTGCCCAATTTGATTTATTTTACTGGCCTAATTGCTGCTATGCAACAAAAATATTTATTTCGATAAAAATTTGAATTTACTTCTTTCAAACTTAAGTTTGTCATTGCGAAAAATGGACCACGCCCCAATAAGATTTTCATGGTGAACAAAATTATATCTTTTTCATTTGAAAATTATTTTCAACAACATTATTTGATTGCGAATAAAACGTACTGCTTTGGAGCATTTTTCAAAATTTTATAGAATTAGTTTGTCATGATTTATAAAAGGGAAGATTTTTAGACCACGCCCCTTATTAGATAGAAAAAGTAGCTTTATCTCTTAAATGTTTTTTTTTTTTTAATTCCTTTACTACATTTTGAAAATTCTAAAGTTTCATGTTACAGAACGCTTAGTATTTCCTTGGAAAATTATAGGGGAAGATAGGGCAGTTTCGTAACGTACAATTTATTTTCAGGATCCTTTTTTTATATGAATACGAACGATATATTTGATGTAAATCTAGAATTTAATATGAATCCTACATAATATTCCATTATTTTAAATTCATGCATCCATGAAACTGACCCTCTTTCCCTTATTTAATCATGCTAAATTCAAGATTGAATTATTTTGAAAAGTTTTAAGTTTTTGTTCCCTTTTAAAAAAAATACATTTTTTGCAAATTCATGTCATTTTTGTATGTTCTGATGGAAGGTGCTTGACTCCCTTTTGATTTCTCTGTGTCTGCTTCGTCCAGACAGGAAGGCAAAGCAAAAATTCGATCCAAAATTCGTTTGAATAATTTATTGGCACTGCATAAAAAGCGCGATAATAGAATAAGTATTTGACTTTGCCCTCCTTCCTGATTTACTCCACGCGCTTTTTACCCACGAACAATTGTTTACACTTTGCCGGGTGTTTTAGATTCTGGCTGGCTCCAATTGGAAAGTCCTTGGGGATCAAGAGTTCACGTCCCAAGCGGGCAGCTAATATCCCAGACCTGGAAGAAGCCTATTCCCAATGCAGTCGAATAAAGCACAAAACTGTAAGGAAAAATCAGATTTTTTTTTTGTTTTTTTTTCCCTGGTTTTATCGGGTTTTTCTGGACTTTTCTGTAGGTTGTGACCCTGTCGAAGAAGCTGGATATGTCAGAGAGGCAAATTGAACGATGGTGGAGGCACAGAAGGGCTCAGGATAAGCCTTCGACTTTGGTGAAATTCTGCGAGAATTCCTGGCGATGCATCTACTACACCTACAGCTTCATCTACGGGATTGTGGTGCTCTGGAACAAGCCGTGGCTGTGGAATATCAACAACTGCTGGTATGACTATCCACATCAGGTAAGTGGCTATTTCTATTTAAATAAATTTTGCCATTTTTAGCAATTTATAGCCAAAAATAGCTTTTTTGCGAATGCTAAAATCCTAAGAAGTGCAAAATCCCTAAAACCAAAATTCTGAAAAGTCAAAATCCTGAAACCCATGATCCAGAGACTCAAAATCTCAAAAGCCAAAATCCCGAAAACGAAAATCCTTAAAACTAAAATTCGGAAAACACAAATCTCTAAAACCAAAATTCTGAAAAGTCCAAAATCCTAAAAACCAAGATCCCGTAAGCCAAAATGTCGGAAGCTAAAATCTCGGAAGCTAAAATTCTGAGAAAACCGAAATCCCGAAAGCCAACATCTCTAAAACTAAAATTCTGAAAAGTCCAAAATCCAGAAAACCAAGATCCCGAAAGCCAAAACCTCGGAAGTTAAAATACTGAAAAGACCGAAATCCCGAAAGTGAAAGTTCCTAAAACCAAAATCCCGAAAGCCCACATCCCTCAAATCAAAATTCTGAAAAGTCCAAAATCCTGAAAGCCAACATCCCTGAAATCAAGATTCCGGAAAGTCTAAAATCCAGAAAACCAAGATCCCGAGAGCCAAAATCTCGAAAGTTAAAATCCTGAACGCTAAAATCCTGAAAAACCGAAATCCCGAAAGCGAAAGTCCCTAAAACCAAAATCCCGAAAACCCACATCCCTCAAACCAAAATTCCGAAAAATCCAAAATCCAGAAAACCAAGATCCCGAGAGCCAAGATCTTTAAAGCCAAAATCATTGACCCTAAAATCCTGAAAAGTCAAAATCCCGAAAGCGAAAGTCCCTAAAATCAAAATCCCCAAAGCCCACATCCCTCAAATCAAAATTCTGAAAAGTCCAAAATCCTGAAAGTCAACATTCTTGAAATCAAGATTCCGGAAAGTCTAAAATCCAGAA
The DNA here is from genome assembly GCF_024763615.1 of Phlebotomus papatasi. Classification (NCBI taxonomy): domain Eukaryota; kingdom Metazoa; phylum Arthropoda; class Insecta; order Diptera; family Psychodidae; genus Phlebotomus; species Phlebotomus papatasi. The sequence goes on from NC_077223.1 coordinate 8,576,644, forward strand.
AACCAAGATCCCGAGAGCCAAAATCTCGGAAGTTAAAATCCATAACGCTAAAATCCTGAAAAGACCGAAATCTCGAAAGCGAAAGTCCCTAAAACCAAAATCCCGAAAGCCCACATCCCTCAAACCAAAATTCCGAAAAGTCCAAAATCCAGAAAACCAAGATCCCGAAAGCCAAGATCTTTAGAGCCAAAATCATTGACCCTAAAATCCTGAAAAGTCAAAATCCCGAAAGCGAAAGTCCCTAAAATCAAAATCCCGAAAGCCCACATCCCTCATCAAAATTCTGAAAAGTCCAAAATCCTGAAAGTCAACATCCTTGAAATCAAGATTCCGGAAAGTCTAAAATCCAGAAAACCAAGATCCCGAGAGCCAAAATCTCGAAAGTTAAAATCCTGAACGCTAAAATCCTGAAAAACCGAAATCCCGAAAGCGAAAGTCCCTAAAACCAAAATCCTGAAAGCCCACATCCCTCAAAAAAATTCCGAAAAATCCAAAATCCAGAAAACCAAGATCCCGAGAGCGAAGATCTTTAAAGCCAAAATCATTGACCCTAAAATCCTGAAAAGTCAAAATCCCGAAAGCGAAAGTCCCTAAAACCAAAATCCCGAAAGCCAACATCCTTAAAACCAAAATTCTGAAAAGCCCAAAATCCAGAAAACCAAGATCTCGGAAGTTAAAATCCAAAACGCTAAAATCCTGAAAAGACCGAAATCTCGAAAGCGAAAGTCCCTAAAACCAAAATTCCGAAAAGTCCAAAATCCAGAAAACCAAGATCCCGAAAGCCAAGATCTTTAAAGCCAAAATCATTGACCCTAAAATCCTGAAAAGTCAAAATCCCGAAAGCGAAAGTCCCTAAAACCAAAATCCCGAAAGCCAACATCCTTAAAACCAAAATTATGAAAAGCCCAAAATCCAGAAAACCAAGATCTCGGAAGTTAAAATCCAAAACGCTAAGATCCTGAAAAGACCGAAATCTCGAAAGCGAAAGTCCCTAAAACCAAAATCCCGAAAGCCCACATCCCTAATACCAAATTTCTAAAAAGTCCACAATCCTGAAAACCAAGATCCCGAAAGCCAAAATCTCGGAAGCCAAAATTCTGGACGGCAAAATCCGAAAAAGTCCAAAATCTCAAAAGCTAAATCCCTAAAACCAAAATTCTGAATACTTCAACAAAATTAGAACTGAAAAGATTTAACAGAAATAAGATATTGTAAAAATAACTGTATGAATATGCTATGAGTAGCATTGGGCATTTCTAAATTACGCCACAACAGAATAATATTGATAAGAGAAATCAATTTGTCGGATGAATCATAGAAAAGTTGTTTTTTTCTTAGAGGAATATTTTTGGGTTTTGATTATGAGGGTTTTGTTTGTTTCTTTTTTTGCAGTCTGTGGACAATGATATTTGGTGGTACTACATGATCTCTATGGCCTTCTACTGGTCACTGACCATCTCTCAGTTTCGCGATGTGAAGCGAAAAGATTTCTGGCAAATGTTCGTTCATCACATGGTGACACTCCTTCTGCTGTCCCTCAGCTGGGTCTGCAATATGCATAGGGTAGGGTCACTGGTTCTGGCTGTTCACGATTGTGCTGATATTTTCCTGGAGGCGGCCAAACTCACCAAGTATGCTAGCTACCAAAAAGTCTGCGATGCTATTTTTGCCATCTTCACTGTGGTCTGGATTGTCACTCGATTGGGATTCTTCCCACGAATTCTCTACAAGTTAGTTCTTTGCAAGTTTTTAATTTATAGCTTATGATGATTTTGGGTTTTCGGTCTCATGCTTTTTTCTGTTCTTTCTTCGCTGTTGCGCCTGGTTTATAGGCAAAAGCGTTTTGGTTGATTATTGACACTCAGGTGACTACAGCTTTAATTCTATTGAACCGATTTTATTCTTCCCAAAGAGAAAGTTAAAGGTCTTTCAATGCCCGACAATTATCTAGAAAAAGTGAAGTTTGAAAAACCAACACCAGAGGTGCTGTAGCCTCATTTGAAAAAAAAAACATGGCGGAAAGCATCATTTCATTTTATTAAGGACTCAACAATATAATTTATAGTTTCTAAGATTTTATTACTTAAATTCTACACAAGACTAGGCTTTTGAACTTTTGAGAAGTTTTTATATATTATTATGATTCAGGGGTAGGGCAGAACCTTAGATGAGCTTCCAGGTCCCGGAAAAACACCAGAATTTCTCTTGTAGACTTTTATTACTTCACTGATAATTTTTTCTTTAATTCCCGGGGGCTAGATTGGGCGCTTCGAACATTGGGGATGATAAGGGGGTTCTCGGATAAACCAAGGCAGATCCCGAAAGTCTACTCAAATTCTCGACTTTAACACAAAAACTGCCGAGTGAAATATTTCACTCTCTATGGTTGCAATTTTATATGAGTTGCTCGCAAGAATTATAAAGTAAAAGCGAAATAATCTCATATAAAATCGTAAAAATATCTTCCTTAGTCCTGAACTGCATAGATCGCCAGATACTGTCCAGGAGCACTTCCAAGGTGAACCTGGAGAGATTACACAGACGTACATTTCGTCCTTGTACGAAAATACCGTAAAATCATTTCCAATAACGATTTTTCCAGCTCAAAGGTTAAACAGGCTCTGGAGAGCGGTTTTTTCAACCGAATGGTATCATATTTGAGCTCGTTGGAAAGGTCTTGGAATTATCGATAAAACTGAACCGGTTCCAATCAGTTCTGAATCACTTCCAAATTTATTCTAAATTCTATTATATTACTCATAGACTTTCGTCTGTCCGTGCGGCCGTTACCACGCCTAGTAGCCAAACGGTTAGAGATAGAGACTTGGGATCTTCGGAGGACTCTCCCCATTAGTCGAACCTGAGAACCTTTATGCCCCTCGTTTTCCCTCCCATTTTTTGGATATGACTTATTTGAAAGGTTATGCAGGCTGACATTTCGTATTTCGTCCTTATATTGAATTATTCCTAATGAAACGCTTTTTCAAAGTCAAAGGTTGAAAATGCTCTAGAGATCGCATTTTTCGACCGAAAGACATCATGTTTCAGCTCGTTGGAAGGGTCTTGGAATTTTCGATAAAACTAAACCGGTTCCAATCGGTTCTGCACCGGTTCATAACCGATAAATAATTTTTATTCAAAATTCAATTCTATTACTCCTAAGGTATTTTGGACACTATTTTGAGTATTTCATAAATTGGCTCCAATCGGTTATGAACCGGTAATGCTCCGGTCGCTCCGGTTATGAACCGATAAGTATTTTATTTACTCTTGAAACTATTTTATGAGATCTTTTGAGTGATTTATGAGTCGATTTAAATCGGTTGAAAACCTGTAAACGGTAAATGATGCGAAAGTATTTTTGAGGTACAGTATCTAAGTCACGAGTTCGATCAATTCGCAAGGCCTGGGACGTTTAACCACAACTTTTTTTTCATTATTATGCAACAAATTTGTAAAAGGGAATGTCCAATGATTTGTTCAATGCCAAAACATTAAGGTTTCGAATACGGGATCCCGGGATTTCGGCCCTTTTTAGGATCGGGATTAATCCCGCACTGAGAAGAAAAAGAGACTGCGATTAACTTTTTCTCGTCATAACTTTAACACTTTTTAGGTGTAAAAATATATCAACATTTTTTAATGTTAATTTTACACCTTTTAAGGGTAAAATCAGCATGAAAGAAGGGTAACTTTAACCCATAATACACCTAAAAAGGGTAATATTTACACCGTTTTCAGATCAATACTGCAGGGTAAAATTAACATTTCCGGAATGTTATTTTAACTTTTTCGGATTCCTCTCAGTGCGGGATCGATGCATTGATAAAACTGGATTTCGTGATCCCGAAATTCCTAAATATTGCGATTCCAGGATACTTTTCGGGGCTCCGGGTTTTTTCGGGATCGTGGGACTTACCTAGTTCAGAGATTTCAAGGATCCCTAGTTTGTCAAGATCCCGAAATTTTCGATGTTCCGGGTTTTTCGGATCTCGGGATTTCTGGGATTCCGGAATTTATGGACTCCCAGGTTTTTCTCACTCGCTTCCAATAGAAAAATACAATAAGTAGTCTCAGCATGCTTTCCTGCCACGCCGCACAACGATACGTCAACCGAGCACGATACCTTTTATCTCGATCAGTCCTGCGAGTTTAACTGTGTTATCACACTTGAACATTAAAATTTTAATATGATTTACATTAATTGTCGCTGGTGAGAGTCCAAATATGTAATTTGTGTGTTTGAATCATTTTATATTCAAAATTTGATCTATTTGTTGATAAAAAGGTGGACTTGGCCCGCAAAATTTGATATAAATTGATTTAGAGCATTAATGCGAAAAATTAATGCGATTTTATCTTTAATTTTTTAATGTGAAAAATATTTATGCTTAAGGTAAATTTAAACTTATTTTTGCAGGTCAAGTCCACTTCTTTATCAATAAATAGAAAAACCCCAAATATTAAGTGACTCAAAGACACAAATAACATATTTGGACGCTCACAAGCGACAATTAATGTGAATCACATTAAAATTTTAATGTGCAAGTGTGATAACACCGTAAAACGGAGATCGAAAAAAATTGAAATCAAATTCCTTTGGTAAATATAAAATTTTCCAGAGCCTCCGGCACCTATCGTGTCTTCTTTATTGGTTCTTAGTTGATCATTTCTCTGGAATTTTTATCAATAAACTGCCTATTTTTCTATTCCCCGTGAAAAAGCCTCGTGTCAGGGATCAAGATCAAATTTTGGTATGTTATAGCTGGCCTTGAAACTTTCAATTAAGAAACCTACCTTTTCGACCTGAATGATCTGAAATATGGGCCTTAGGGCCTTGACAGATCTGAGGATTAGCTGAGGGACGGCTTAAGTGTAATTATATTGGAAATAATGATTAAACCACATTTCTATCATTTTCCACGAAGCCGTCTCTCGGCTTAAGTCGTAAGTGTGTCAAGGACCTTACAGTAATACCCTTGGAGACGAGGTTCCATGAGGTATTGGAGATGCAGTTAAAATCGACAACATTTAAAATTATATTCACCTAACTTCACATCATTCATCCAATTTCAACATTTAGACAACTTCACACTGTGAAAAATCCTATTCGCATCACATTCACCATCAATCAACACGCATTTTCATCATTCACACAGAAATCATAGATTTTCTGAGCCATCACACAAAATTGAAGTCTCAAACATTAACAATTTGTTACCCTAGTGACCAGGTAAAGTGAAATAAAAGTTATTTTAACGTAGGACCCTGAAAATCGGTCTTTTTCGCCGAATATTAATTCACTATAACTCTATCGCAGGTTTGCATACACATTTAATCATCAGAGCATATCACAGATTCACTTACCACATCCCTAAATATCACAGGTTTGTCCCAGGACTCCCTTTTGGTTATCTTATTGCAGAAACATATCATTCATTATCACAGGTAACATTCTTTACCAACCCTAATCGATAGATTTTCGATATTTTCTATGATGAATATCTTGAAATTTCCTTTTTTGATTTTGATAAAATTTCAGTATGTTGTAGCTGAGGTCAAGACCTTTCCAACGATAGGTTGTACTTCTCCCTAGGTCTTCCCTGAATGAAAAAAAAATACCTTGACAAAAAAATTTTATGAGGTTATCTGGAATTAATACTGATGTTGCCGTATTTTCCGCTCAGTAGAATTGAAGCTATGGTCACGTAAATTCCATAAAGGATCAATAAAATAGTATGAGACTTCGAAGAAAGCCCGAATTGTCGTTTTTTCCTTTAGATATTTTCTGAGGGTTGATTTGATGTATTTTTCTCGTTTTGTAGTACATCTGTTGAGGCTCCACAGATTCTCCCAATGTTCCCTGCTTACTACATTTTCAACAGTCTTCTCTGTCTTCTACTAATTCTCCATGTGGTTTGGACCTATCTGATCCTCCAGATTGCCTACAGGGCTGTCCAGTCTGGGCAAATGGAGGGTGACATAAGGTCCAGTTCCAGCGATTACTCCGAGAGTTCGGAAAATATGACACCAGTGCAGAATGGTACACCTATTTTTAAGGCAAAAGCACCAAAGTCTCCGAACACTTCCAAGAAAACCGATGAGAAGTTAGTCACAGGTTAGGAAATAGTAAATACGGAAAGAAAACATGTGTCTTACAGCACCCAACACACAATTCACCGCTAAAGTTAGAAAAAGCCTGAGAGAGATTGAGTTAGAAGAGTGAAGTGCATGTGGATTTATTTAAGCAGACAATCGCCTTTAATGTGCATTTTTTGAGAATTATAGATGGAAATTATTAGGACAAGATAACAAAAAAAAAATGGAAAACGCCTCACAAAAAAAAGATGCATATACTCTTACACCATTTTTCTTCAAATTTATTCGTCTACAATTTCTTTGTTGGCCATTCCATACTATTTAATGAAATTTTTCAAATAAAAATCCAAAAAAAAAATCCTTGAAGTTGATACCTTTCCGAGATATTATTGGGGAAACATCACCAAAAAGAAAAGTTCTACTGAGAATTGATTAAAAGTCGCTAGATTTTCTTACTGATTAAATGTATATTCCATAAAGAAATTGCAGAACAAAAAATATTAAAAATACTGTACCAAGAGGAAAAAAATGTATAAAAAATAAAAAAGTACGTAAGAAAAAAGCTAGTTTCTTTTTTTAAATAAACCTTTTATTAACAAGATAGCAAATTTTATGGTAAAACAAGATTTATTATTTTTCTAGTGTCTGCTGACTTTTTATTTCTACCCTGGTTTTACTCAGACAAAAACTATCAATTATAAAAGTTTTGGAAGATGGTTTACTTATCTCTTCGTTACTCCTTAAAATTATGCCGAAAATTAACCATAACCTAAATTTTAAATAACCTCTAAAAAGATATTGGCTGTAGACAAATGATGGAAGCATGCGTTTTGCATTATAAATATTTACTTTTTTGACAGATAATGGACCTAATTCTCCTGCTTTGTAAAGAGGTAATTGTAAATTTGAGGTTATGTTTTGGGTAACCTAAAAAAAACAAAGTTTAGAAGTGTAAAAGCGATTTTATCAGGTAAAAGAAAAGGTTAATAAATTGTCGGTGGCTGTATTCGTAGCAAATGACGCATCGTTGCCTCTTTTGCAACAAATACAATTCTAACCTCAAATACTTGACAGAATCTTTGTCAGTATATATCTTTCAAGTTGAATTGCTGATAAACATTCTATCCGGAGTGTAAGTAAACTTTTTTTAGGTTATGTTACACAAAACTCAAATCTTCAAACTAACCTTTCAAACAAATAAGAGAAGAGGCCCAATTTTGTTACAATTTTCTCATGTTTTATGATATTTATTACATTTTCGTGGATATATGACTTGCAAAATCAGGGATGGGCATTCTAAAACTAATTTAATAAAATTCTTCGTTAATAGAAATCTAATTTAACTTTCTTATTTATTAACCTCTTATTTTTAGTATATTTGATAAGAGATTTTTCGCTAATGTGAGGTTATGTTTGATTTAAACAAGAAAATCTGAACGTTTGAGAAGCAAAAGGAACTGCTCATTTTAAGTATTAACTGATCAGTTTTAATTTTCTTAACAAATCAACCAAATAAAGTTCTATTAATCATCATCATCATCATTTTCAACCGTTTATTCCTATTGGGGTCACGAGTCTATGACTAAACTAAGTCCGCCACTTCAAAAAGATGTTCGGGATCGATCCCTAGGCCTTCCAAGGCAAGTTTCTGAATTTGATTCAGTCACCTTGTCCTAGGTCTGCCTCGAGATGGACGCCTCCTCACAATGGTTTGCATAGCTTTTCTGGGGAATCTTTTGCTATTAATTAACTAACTAAATAAAGTTTTACTATTCAGTAAAGAAAAAGAAAAAAAAATAATGAATTTGATTTGCCAAATTTGATATTGTCCCAAATCAAATTTGGAAGCAGTTTCTACAATTCAAGTTTTTCTTTTAACTTCACTATTTCTAACTCTTAAACGGTAAGTAATATCGATCTCCGGTGACCTCCCCACAAATCAACATTCTTTAGCTAACTAACTAAACAACTTTACCGTGGTATCACACTAGAGAATTTCACATTAAAATTTTAATGTGATTCACATTTATTGTTGTTGATATGTGTCCTAATGTGCAATTTTTGTCAAGAGCTTTTAGAAATCGATTCATTTAGTGATTAAAAAAAAGTGGACTCGAGTCACAAAAATAGATCAAAATAGCATAATTACGGTTGATAGTTAATGAGCAAATTAATGAGAACTGAGCAAATTTTAAGCAAAATTTGCTCATTAAATTTTCATCAGATACTACTTTATTGCAGTCATTCCGGTAGTTTCTGCGCCACAATTTTCTCACTAATTTAGGAGAAAGGAGGCCGTTTGCGACAAATTGAGTCGCCAGAACTCACACCTCAGTCGGAGTTTGGGTGATATTGGCTTCCTCGTTTTCGTAGTCTTCTTTTGAAAATAAAGCCCTATGATTTGAAGCAGCTCTTTAAATTCATCTGAAGTCATCCGGAGAAAATTATTATGTCCAGAAAAATCGCCCCAGAGAATTTCAACGACACCATGTGAAGGTCGCGTTAAGAGCCAATCTCTCGCCCACAGCCTCCTTTTTCTCACTTAGCGGGTCCTTTTGCACCACATAAAAGTAGCGTACAGGAGTAAAACTTCCTCTTCTTCACTAAAATCTCATATTTTCGCTCAAACGACTGAAATGCTTCAAAAACAAAAACCTGACAACTCTTGTGCCATCGTCTGAGCAATTCTAGCAATGTGTCCTGACTAAATCAGCGATTTCGAGTGGTTCTAGAAGTTTTAATGAGCAACTTTTCACTTTAACTTTAATGTGAAATTTTCTAGTGTGATAACTCCCTTAGTCTGGCGATTTCAATCACTTTTCGAAGTATTTGTTTAGTCCAGCCCAGCTGAACATTTCGTTTTTACCGCCCTTAGACTCTTTCTCCGTAAAAATCACCATCTTGAAGTATTCAAAGACATAGTTCACCCCGTTTAACCACTCAAGGAAGCCAATTTTTCAACGAATTAGGTCAAATTTGTATTTATTTGAAAGGTTTTGAAAGTCCAAATTCGATTGAATCGGTTCCAATCGCTATATTTTCTAAAATAATTTAATTTTAATGATTTTTTTAAAAATACCTTCTAGATAAATTTTCAACTTCAAGACTGTTTTATGATGACTTAATTTAAATCGATCCCATTCAGTCAATGTACCAGAAATACTTGAGATAGAATGTTCATATTTTGGGATTAGTTTCCTACAAATTAGTAGATGAATTTTTTGAAAAGAAAAAATTTTTATCTCATATGGGGCGCGGGGAGCCTCTGTCAAACACACGTCTTAACGGTCACTGAATTTAAATTCTGTGCATTAATTCATTACAAACTCTATTGCTTTAGATAGAGTAACTATCCAAGAACACCAATTGGCAACTAGAATTCAAATCAGGAAAGAGGAAAGAGGCCAATTTTAACAAATTCGACGGGATGTCGTATTTTCCTTCCGCCATTTTGAGCAAAAATTTTGCATGACCTTCTGCGAAGCAAGAAAGCAATAACAAAATGTATTTTCATCTCTGTCGGACTATTTTTCTTAAGTAATTGAATAACTGACGTTACTAAAAATCCATTCCCGACAGCAATTCGGATAAAAATTGCCCAGAAATAAATCACCAAAAATCACTCAATTTGCGTATGATGTATAATACTGTTGTGGATGGGACTTCCGGGAAGGCAGCTGATCGTGGAAAAGGGGCTCGACGATGAATTCTGGAGGGAATCTGTCCCCTTTGACAGATGAACCAATGACAACACAACCTTTTAGTTTACTTCTGGGTTTTATTAAATTTCCACTAGGGGCGCTATCAGCGCAAATGTACAAAGTCGATAATGCAGGCAAAGTACAAGGTTATGTCTTCAAGAGGCAAATGTCAAGAGTTGTTTTGGTTTTGTGGTGATGTGGTAGTGATCGTGACTGGGGGCTTTCCTGGACTATCAGAGGGTTTTGGTGAGTAATTCCTTTTCCGCCTGCTTCACCCAGGCCTGATCTCCTTTGTCTAACAACAGCTGGAGGGTATACAGCGGTGACAAAGCCAACAGCTGGAGCAAGAAGATCCTCCTTGGCGTAGAGGACAGGGTGGTTAGGCAACTCTCTCAAGGGCCCCCGTGGGGGTGGGTTTATCCCAGCACAGCCAATGCCTTCCGTCTCAAGGCCAGAGGCTTCTACGAGCTGCTTCCGGTGATGGTGTCGCGGCTTAGCTCGTGTCAACAGCCTACTTGGGGGCCGAGGTTACTCCCGGACGAAATGAGGGTGGCCAAAATGCAGGTGAACACCAGTATAGGGTGTCTTGGGTGCAACACAACCTCTACGTGGCAACAGACTTCACGGAGATGCTGCCCCAGACCAGAGGGTTCACCAGGGCACGTAATCCCTCACGCAACGTCTGCAGGGAGATCAGGCTTCTGGCTTTTCCAGACTACACTCTCAGGGAGTCCGGATCTTTCACCGCACGGGGTCGCCCGAGAAAAGGGAAATCACTGCTGGAGTTCGATCCTCGAGCACCGCAAAACCCACAAGGGAAGGAAAGGTAAGTAGAGTGTGTGAGAGGGAGGGAAATTTTAGCGCACTAGGAGCTATTTAGAACGCTGGTGTCATCAGCGATTCTAGATGCTCTCATCCAGTGCAAAAGTAAGGGTTATAGTGCCACCGGAAGCTATTTAGTGCGCTAGACTCAGCCCGCGCTTCTAAATGCTTCTGACCAGGGCAATACAGAGGGGCTCTCAAGTGCTACCGGGAGCTATTTAGAGCGCTAGATTAACCCGCGCCTCTGAATGCTCTATCCAGCAACAGTAGAGGTGACAGGAATGGCCACTGAGAGCTATAAGGAGCGTGGCTTTTATGCTACGCTGCGGTATGCTACCTGATCAGTGGAAGAGTGGGAAGGAGACGACTTACTTATTTCTCTCTCGCTCTCTCTCTTTAGGTCACACATACACTAAATTCACCAGTCTTGGCCTTTAGAGTGTGACAATGGAATTTGATTACAATGTCAAAACCAACAACTAGGTCATTGCCCGATATTTCTGGTGTACGCCTGAAGTATACGGGGATTTTACAAAAAGGCATTTTTCGCCCCTAAAACACTCATAGGGTGCCGAATCCCACCCCAAAAGGATTCGACACAACACTGCCCTCCTCCTAGTTCTGGCCGTCCCGGCCAGCATTAACACCCCGGTAAGGAGCTAAACGATTCACGTGAGCAATGCGGGAGCGACCTCTAGCCTTCTTCCGGATACGATATACCACCTCATTTATCTTCTCGGACACCAAATAGGGCCCATCCCAGTCACTCTGTAACTTGGGAGACCTTCCCACCTTCCTAAGGGGTTTGTACCACCAAACAGGCTGCCCTGGTGCAAAGGTCAGGAGATGCTGAGTGTGGTCATAGTAGTCCTTGGCCACTCGAGGAAAAAATTGCAAGCGTTCTCGCCCCTTCCGGTGTATGTCGTTCATTGTCTGACGTGGATTTTCTACGACATGTAGATCAGGTCTATCCTTAGACGGCTTTCCGCACTCCATTGGGAATTTCCTGGGTGGTGGCTTAATGGGAGCGCTATCTCCTGTGTCTATCGGGTGCTCCACTAACTGAGTGCGCCCAATACCCCGTGGGACTTTGGAGAAAACTTCCGATTGCTTTCTCGGCAGTTCCCTCTCCATCTCGGCTTGAGTCTCACGGCGGGGAGCTAGGACGACAGCCTCACTAGTACATATCCGCACTATCCCATCCTCACCAATCGTCCTCTCATTAACCTTCTCGGAGAAAGTTAATTTCATTGATTCCAGATCCAACCGGGCCACCTGTTGTCGCAAAAACACCAACCCCAGGACGCAATCGTCTACAATATCCGCCACCAAAACAGTGACATGATGTATGCAGTCCTCCAGTGCCAGTGTCACCTCCAGTTCTCCTAGGATGGGGGAGCTTTGTCCAGTGGCTGTCGTTAGAACCCATCGCACAGGGCGGATTGGAGGCTGGGGAGACATAGCCTCATATATCCGGCGGCCAATCAGGGTGTAATTTGCCCCCGTATCTACCACTACGTCACAGTCCACATTATTCACACGCCCCCTTACCACCAAGCCACGGGCCGAATAATCTATCGACATCCCATTTTGGGGGCCTACCCGTGTTCCACGACACAATGGGGCTCCAGCATTGGACTCAGTAGTAGGTGCGGGAGGGTCCCCACCATGACCACCAGCTCCTGTGTTCCCGGAACTCCGTCCACTAGACTCCGATGGTCCCGTGGGTGCAGCACCTCCGCTTCCAGACGCGCTATTCCAGGAACCTCCTCTCCTACGGTTCCAATTTCCCCTGTACTGATTCCTAGCAGGGGCAGAGGCCTCGCCTCTTTGATCCGAGGAAGCTACTCCCTGAGCCCCCGCTACCGACTCGGAGGAGGAGGCGGTCTCCTGTCCCGCCAAGGCGGCTCTGGAGACATTGCGGGAAGCCCGATTGGCTTTCCGGGCAGCTTCATAATCCAGGGCTGCATAAACAGCTTGTTCCATAGAACACGGTCTTGTTAATCTGACAAGGTCTTGTAAATCCAGGTCCCACAAACCATCCACGAACTGACCCAGGGCAATCTTGTCGCGTGCAGCCTCTGGGCAGTCCCGAAAAGCGAGGCGCGTGAGCCTACGGATCTCTAGAGCAAAAGCCCCTATCTCCTCCCCGGGCTTCTGCCTACGGTTCCTCAAGTGGAGATGTGACAATCCCTGCTGGAACTCACGCCCAAACCGACTCCTCAAGGCCCGTACCAACTCGACCAGACTCCCCCGTTTAGCCGGTGGGATTTCAGAGAGTACGGCTAATGCATCCCCCCTTAAAGAAGAGGCCAGCATGATGGCCTGTTCAGAGGCATTCCATCCGCGGGCCTTGGCGACCATCTCAAATTGCAATAAGTAATCTTCTAAGACTACTTTACCATCAAAATGGTCCACTTTCAATTTTAGATGGTTCATGTCGCGATTCAGCCGTGAATTTCCTGGCCCAGTACCCCCTTCTAGAGTTTCAAAAGCTCTTTCTTCCAGGTACTGTTGAGAGGGCAAACGCCCAGTCCGAACCTGAGTCACCCGGATCCCGGATTCAGCAGGTAAGGCATTAGGGGTTCCCTGAGGGGCGATGACCTCATCATGGGTCGCAGGTAGTGGGTCAGAGGCCAAAAACCCCAGACGGCTGGATTCCAAGGTCGCACGATCTTCCTCCAAAATTTGAGCGATACTTGGGTAATTTGCGGCCGCCACACGGCCACCAGGGGCTCCAGTTGAGCAGAGCTCAGGTGGTACCTGGAAAGAGGCCTCTTCCGGCGGTACTTGCCCAGCCGGTAGAGGAGCATCTCCGGATAATCTTCCGGTCATTTGGAATGTCCAGAGACTGATTTGCTGTCTCAATTCCATCATCTCCCTGTCCGTGCGCTCATTGCGCTGTCTTTGCAACTCCTCATTGCGCTTTTGAAGGTCCAGGATCCTAGTCAAAGTGGAGCTTTGACGGGCTTCAGAATCTTCCTGCTGGGTGCGAAGTTCCTGCAGAAACCCATCGTACCTCTCCATCCTGTCCGTGAGCCATTCCTTCAATCCGTCCAATATCTGGCCGGCCTCAGCTGCCTCCATACTCGCAAGTGGTCAGGCAAATCCCACTTCTGACACCAGTGTTGTGGATGGGACTTCCGGGAAGGCAGCTGATCGTGGAAAAGGGGCTCGACGATGAATTCTGGAGGGAATCTGTCCCCTTTGACAGATGAACCAATGACAACACAACCTTTTAGTTTACTTCTGGGTTTTATTAAATTTCCACTAGGGGCGCTATCAGCGCAAATGTACAAAGTCGATAATGCAGGCAAAGTACAAGGTTATGTCTTCAAGAGGCAAATGTCAAGAGTTGTTTTGGTTTTGTGGTGATGTGGTAGTGATCGTGACTGGGGGCTTTCCTGGACTATCAGAGGGTTTTGGTGAGTAATTCCTTTTCCGCCTGCTTCACCCAGGCCTGATCTCCTTTGTCTAACAACAGCTGGAGGGTATACAGCGGTGACAAAGCCAACAGCTGGAGCAAGAAGATCCTCCTTGGCGTAGAGGACAGGGTGGTTAGGCAACTCTCTCAAGGGCCCCCGTGGGGGTGGGTTTATCCCAGCACAGCCAATGCCTTCCGTCTCAAGGCCAGAGGCTTCTACGAGCTGCTTCCGGTGATGGTGTCGCGGCTTAGCTCGTGTCAACAGCCTACTTGGGGGCCGAGGTTACTCCCGGACGAAATGAGGGTGGCCAAAATGCAGGTGAACACCAGTATAGGGTGTCTTGGGTGCAACACAACCTCTACGTGGCAACAGACTTCACGGAGATGCTGCCCCAGACCAGAGGGTTCACCAGGGCACGTAATCCCTCACGCAACGTCTGCAGGGAGATCAGGCTTCTGGCTTTTCCAGACTACACTCTCAGGGAGTCCGGATCTTTCACCGCACGGGGTCGCCCGAGAAAAGGGAAATCACTGCTGGAGTTCGATCCTCGAGCACCGCAAAACCCACAAGGGAAGGAAAGGTAAGTAGAGTGTGTGAGAGGGAGGGAAATTTTAGCGCACTAGGAGCTATTTAGAACGCTGGTGTCATCAGCGATTCTAGATGCTCTCATCCAGTGCAAAAGTAAGGGTTATAGTGCCACCGGAAGCTATTTAGTGCGCTAGACTCAGCCCGCGCTTCTAAATGCTTCTGACCAGGGCAATACAGAGGGGCTCTCAAGTGCTACCGGGAGCTATTTAGAGCGCTAGATTAACCCGCGCCTCTGAATGCTCTATCCAGCAACAGTAGAGGTGACAGGAATGGCCACTGAGAGCTATAAGGAGCGTGGCTTTTATGCTACGCTGCGGTATGCTACCTGATCAGTGGAAGAGTGGGAAGGAGACGACTTACTTATTTCTCTCTCGCTCTCTCTCTTTAGGTCACACATACACTAAATTCACCAGTCTTGGCCTTTAGAGTGTGACAATGGAATTTGATTACAATGTCAAAACCAACAACTAGGTCATTGCCCGATATTTCTGGTGTACGCCTGAAGTATACGGGGATTTTACAAAAAGGCATTTTTCGCCCCTAAAACACTCATAGGGTGCCGAATCCCACCCCAAAAGGATTCGACACAACAATACAATGGTAAGGAATGGGTTAAGCTAATTCGCGCACAAAAAATGCCATTCTGACACCGGTAAATAAAACCCCTTAGAGCGCCCACATAGCTTGGGTAGGTGTAAACAGCCGGGACAGCTTAAACTGAGCGATAACCATTTGTTTTACACTTCGTGTCCCGGCTATGACCATTTTTTGGTAATTGAGGAATTACCATTTTTCGTTCTGAAAGCTCCTGCTCGTTCTGAAATGGCTCTCCTGAAAAGTTGTGATGCTAGACAGAATAATATGGAACGGAACTATCAATATGAAACTTCACTTTCAATCCATTCTGGAGGTTAAAATTGACGCTAAGACAGCGATGGCCGCACGTGCGATGCGGAAAACGAAAGAGAAGAGAAAATTAAAACAAATCTAATCAAACATCGATAAATTTTAGTGTAAACCGTGTAAATAATACAATGTGATTACCAATACACAAAAATTACACATTTATTTAAATTTTCATTACAAACCATAGGAAAACGGCAAATAATTTTGTACTGTGTGATATTTTCAAGAATGACAATCAAAACGAAAGAATAAAATCAAAAATCGTTGCAAAAAGAACTTTTTGCTACGATAAATCGTTAGAAATATTAGTATAAACAACATCATTGATTTTATTAGACAAGATCATAGTAATTTGTATCGAAGAAGAAGATACTCGGTTATATTTTAATTAAGGGAGTTCAATTAAAAAAATTTTATTTTTACTGAGATACGTAAATTTAAAAATTTTACAGAATAATATTTTATAAAAGTATTTGAAAATTCATATTGGCATTTAATGTTTCTCTGTGTTTTCGGTTGCAGACTTTTTGACTTTTTTTCTAAACAAATAGACTGCTTCTAATTCCGACTCAAGAAGAAATATTCTTCACATAACCTCAAAATCTACATTTTGAGGTTAATCTATTTTAACCAAACTCATCATCGTTCGTATTTACAGAACTCTATTGTAAAAAAATAAGCTTTCTCGCCAAATTACCTTTGGTTTTACTTTGTAAAAGAAATAAACTCTAACGAATGCCGGAAGAGCTCGACAGTTAACATAACCTCACATTTCAAAGTTACTTCTTATCAAATAAAAAGAGAAGATGATTTTGGCCAGATATTTTTTAAGGCAGAAGAGTCGTTGAACATAAAGTTTCGTTTAGAAAAAGCCATAAGCAATTAAATAATCCTACAAATATTATGTACATAATGATAATGCACAATGTGAATGATTCTGCAGCTGAAATAAATTTACTAAAATCTACAACAGCTACTTATTAGACACTGAACATCATTAAATTAAAAAAATAGAGCGCATTTTTTTTAAGAAAAATGATAAATAATAAATTGTCTTCACATTTGATTTGCGATTTTGAGCGATGCCTTAGAACACAATGAGCTGATTATTTCCCATCACACTGATTTCTTATTTTGTAACATCAAAAGATACTCTGTGTAGCATTGCTGAATAATCATTTACATTATTTTTTTCCTTAAAACATCCTGTTCTATTTGTATCTAACAGATTGTTTTTTTTTTAGTGAGTATTCTATGTGCGTTCTATATGCCAATAAATACTTTTTCTATCAATTACCTTACAAAATCTTAGAGTACAAATGTGCCATTATCTCCATTACAATTACCTTTTCTCTATACAAAGTTTTTTTTTATAATATTTTTTTTTATTCTAAGAATACATTAATTTTTGGTGCAAAAGACATCGATGTCTTCGTCATCGTAAATTGTGTTTTTTAGGCCCTACAACTACACCTTCTTTTTTTTCAACAATATTTTCAATCTTATCTCCATTTCTATATTTCTTATTTACTAAAATGAAACATTGCTAATTTTACTAGCTACGTAAAAATATTCCATGTAGTGTAATGTCTTACAATCACTGGTCAGTTCTGAGTACCACATTTGATTTTTCTTTTTGCCGAATTAATTCTAGTTCTCATTTCGTCCTAGAATTGAAAAGACTTCCTGTCGCTTCTCCTCAAGTTCAAGCTTCATTTGCGGCGTGAAAGGATCGAAGGACATCAAACGTTTCTTTCTCTGATAGATCCCTTCTTTTCGTGACATAGCGCATGAGAATAAGTTCTTGAAATATATTTTTAAAAAAAATGTGATGGAGTAATCTAACCTCAATCATTGATATACTGAGTAAAAAAGGCCTATCGTATACGGCAGAGGTGAGAAAGAACCGTTTGAAACCGAACAAACGTCAAATGAAAATTGTACTATTTTGACGTTTAACCCTTTAACGACGAGACACTTTTTACGAACTGAAAATCAACAATAAAAATTAAACTGAGAAACATAATCAATGATAAGTCTTACGTCTAACCTCGGAAAGTCCAACAGAGTCTGATTCGGTGTATTTTGTGCCTCTATGAACGATAGGGACAAAAATAGCCCAAAAATTTAAGTAATTTTTCTGACAATACCAATGAATAATATTTTTTGTTTTAATTAAAAATATTACGTATGAGTATTATAGTTTATGTAGCCAAAAGGGTTTTGTTTAAAAAAATTGGAAGTATAAAAATAAATAAAATCAATTATGAATTTGAGAATTTAAAAATTCGCCATTTTTTAGCTTAAATATTTACTACATAGCAAATAGCTAGAGACTTGCAAAAAATATTCTAAATTCCTTCAACCTTCTACTTTACAATTATGTACAGACATTAGAAAAAATAACTTTGGGTAGTCAGGAAAAATTATTTTATGGGACACCGGTGTTCCAATCGTCCTTAAAGGGTTAATCGGTTTCGCAAACGTCAAACGTTTTCTTGCTCATTCCTGGTTTATGAACTTCCCTATTAAAAAGCCCACTTTTGCTCTAAGCGACGTGATAAAAAAAATAAATGGATCTATGCAAAATATTAATGACTCCGGCACACCTTTTAGATCAGGAAAATTTCATAAAGTCAAAATTCACATCCCTTTCTTTCTCAAAATTTTTGCATATGTCTATCCTGCTCTTTCGCACTCTTCTTCTTCTTTTGGACATCACACCAAATTACCCCATTCAGTCAATGTACCAGAATTACTTGAGATAGAATGTTCATATTTTGGGATTAGTTTCCTACAGATTAATAGATGAATTTTTTGAAAAGAAATTTTTTTTTATCTATTATTGGGGCGCAGGAAGCCCCTGTCAAACACACGTCTTAACGGTCGTTGAATTTAAATTCTGAGCCTTAATTGATTACAAACTCTATTGATTTAGGTAGAGTAACTGTCCAATAAAACAAATTGGCAACTAGAATTCAAATCAGGAAAGAGGATGAAGGCCAATTTTAACAAGTTCGACGGGATGTCGTAGTTTCCGTTCGCCATTTTGAGCAAAAATTTTGCATGATCTTCCGCGAAGCAAGAAAACAATAACAAAATGTA
Organism: Phlebotomus papatasi; assembly: GCF_024763615.1. NCBI lineage: Eukaryota > Metazoa > Arthropoda > Insecta > Diptera > Psychodidae > Phlebotomus > Phlebotomus papatasi. The sequence goes on from NC_077223.1 coordinate 8,595,290, forward strand.
TTTTCATCTCTGTCGGACCATTTTTTCCCAAGTAATTGAAGAACTAAAGTCACTAAAAATCCATTCTCGATAGCAATTCGGATAAAAGTTGCCCAGGAATAAATTATCTAAAATCACTCAATTTGCGTATGATGTATAATACCATGGTAAGGAATGGGTTAAATTTAGTTCGGTCTAATTTTGAGATTCAAAAATATGATAAGGGTGATCTAAAAGGCGTGCCAGTCGGGAGCATAAGCATTCAAATTACCTCATCAATTGGCCAGTTGAGAAAATGTAGAACATCCCGAAGAGTTCCCTCGACATCTCCCACGAGATCATCGTAGAAGACAACTTTAAGAGGCCCTGTGAAATTCTTAGCCCAACCAACGTTCATCAACTCCCAAGCAGTCAATTGCTTCTGGACAAATTGTTCCCAATCTGAAATAGAAGTCCTTTTAGTAAAGACCTCATTTTCCTGTGAATCAAACCTACATCGGCCTTTCGTGCGTTTGTATCGATCTGGAGAGGCAAATCCCACGTGGCCTCCACTTTGACGATTAAATTCCGCCAGGATAGCCCTCAGAGGATCCCTAACGAGTAAAATGGCTCGATTGAAGCTACTCCAGACTTTAGGGCCACGTTCGTGGGTTTTTATAACAAGAACGGAAGAATTTTTAACATTTTCCGCAGGGAAGCCTGATTTCATCAAACCATAATCCTTGTAAACACTTCCTGTGAGAATTCCTGGAAATTAAAAAAAAAATAGTGCTTACAGAATTAGAAAAAATCTAATCATAAAAAGGAAACAAAAATTAGGAAATTTTATTAAAATTAATGCTGATCTTTTAAAATTACTTTTTAAAAATCCTAATTTAACTCTTCTGCTAAAAAGATCTTTTCCTCTTTGTTCCTAAATTTTTGCCAGACAAACAAAAATTTACGAGAAAAGCAAATGACAAAATTTTACAAACATTTTTTTTTGTGTTGACGAACATTTACGAACAAATGTTTGTGAAAAAGTACAAACCTTTATGAATTTGTTTGTAGGTTATACGATTTACGAGAATTTCGTAAGTTCTAAAAAGGGATTCACTAACATTTACGAATAATTTTACAAAATATTTTTTTTCTGTGTAGAATTAACAAAAGTAACCTGCAATCATTGGCATTTGAAAGGTTTTATTAAGACAAAATTAAAGCTTTTCACAACCAAGTAGCATACCATAGTCCTAAGAAGGACTTTTCTGTTGATTTCCAGTATTATTATTAATCTTGTATCGAGGCCTAAAACTAAGTTTATCTTGCCTAAAAGCGGGCCACGTAAATGGCAAGGGAACTCCGGATTCCGTAATATTAAACCATGAAAGCCTTAAAGGCCATTAGGGTAAATGTCCTAATTAAAAACCATTTCCAGACGCTTTAACTTTGGCAGAAGGTTCAACACATTAAGTTCATTTTTTTTAATAGATTTACATAAATTTGCTCCTTGACTCTTCTAGAATGCTACTGTTTAGTGGAAATTCTTTAGATATAATTTGAAATCTTCTTAAATACAAGAAAAATACGCGAGTGTAAAATTGAAAACAAATTAATCCAAATGGAGACAAGGGAAATTTTCTAATTGGAGACAAACAGCGTAAGTGAAACCGCGACGAAAGACTTCTAAAACCTTGTTGAGTTGCTCTTGAGTGTAGGATTTGTTCTTATTCCTGGTCTTTTCTCCTTTCCATTCTAAAGAAAGAAAAGCTCTTTTTGTTCACGAAATAGGTAATTATTTCATTTGAAAACTTCACCCTTAACAATAAAGATTAGCACTTAATTTGACTAAAATTAGCCAGAAATATGGCATATATATTAAACAAAACGAATAAACAACAGTCACCTTTTTGTGTTTTTCATTGGAAAACATGGTCGTACGATGAAAAATTCGATGGTGAAAAGATACACTTTTAATTTTTCTGAGAAATTAATAAATTAAAATTTGTGAATATGAATGGATTTTCACTTTATTTGGAGCAAAATTAACTAAATAATGAAACTGTGGTATAGAAAATATGTAAATATAATTTAGTGCTGTATTTATCATGAAAACAGTGACGTTTCCATTTGGAGTAGCGAAAAATTTGCATTTGGAGCAGATTTTGAATTATCTTAATTTATCCTACATATAAAATTTCACGGAGAATGTCGTGGAAATAAACAGGATTTTTCCGATTTTTTAAAGGACTGACTGCCGATTATACCGCTAATAATCCATAGGAAAAAACGTTGAAATATGTCGGTAAATTCCATGGAAACTCGCGGACATTTCTTAATATACAGTCCTATATAGAGTTCCGCAAACGTCTATGGAACATTAGGAGGAAATTTAGCGTCAAATTCCTCCTCGGAAGCCCATCCGGATTTTGAGCGGTAAAATCCAGAGAACTGCACATGGCTTTTTAGCGGTAAAATCTGCGGACATGGCAGAAAAGACTGCTGGAAATCCAATGGAATTGCCTCAGCCGTTGACTATAGGGACCCTACTCTGTTGAAGATTGAAATAATTCCTGAAAATTACAGGATCCCTTTGAAAATTTTTGGGAGAATGCTATTAGTCGACCACAGAAGAAGGTCCACATCGGTAAACTTATTTTAAAACTACAGTAGATTTCCTCAAATTTGAACAATATTTTCAAAAAAGTAACAGAATTCATGTGAAATGCACTTTCCCTAAATTAAAAAAAATAAATTTAGAGAATGTATCAATGTAATTTATTGTGAAATAAATGAAATTTGTTGCGGAAATTAATATAATACGATAATATTGAGGAATCATCAGAGAAAAATGATTCTAATTCAGACTCCACCCAAAATTTTCTTCATATAACCTTAAATTTTACATTTTGAATTCAACCGTCGTGTAAATTTGAGGAACTCGACTGTAATACAAATTTCGGTAGGTAATACAAAATTCAGTAGGTTTGGCCATTTACCTAATGAGATCGGTTGTGGTAAGTCAACGGTAGCCGCAACTAAGCTTTTATTGAGAAGAAATACATTAATTGAAATACAGTAGACTCTCTCAAATTCGGGCATATAGGACCGAAATGTCAGCCGAATTAGACAGAAATTCGGGCGACAAACTTTTTGAAATGCAACGATTTTTTATTCATGTGCATATAGATATTGAGTTTACACAGTCATATATTCTTGAATTCATATATTCTTTTATTCTTGAATTCTTTTTCTTTATGTCTTTTCTTGCGTCTTTGTTTCTCTTTGCTTTTTATTCTCTGTTTAACTTGTACTTTTGAACTTGGTTGGCTCAGATGGCTTATACAACCTGCGAAGGAGCTTTTCCACCGTTTTGCTCTGGAGGTTGGTCACCAACGCTAAGACGGCGGTGGACGCTAACTGTCTCTTTACTTGTTCAAGCTATCTCTGTGTTTTCAAGGGATTTAATCCCAATAGCACGCATTGTAAATAAATAAAGAAATAAATATATAACGTAAATTGCATGAACATCCCTCAATAATGCAAAATCACATCAAAACTAAGACAAACCATGCCAAATTTGAGCATATTTGATTCATTTGATAATCATAATCAAACTTGAAAAATGACAACAAACTTTTTTCAAATGTAACCGCTGCCCGAATTAAAAAGTAGCCCGATCTTAAAAGAGCCGAATTTGCGAGAGTCTACTGTAAATTGAATTGACGTCGGAAACTCGACACTAAACTTAAATCCATTTTGATTGCTGTTAACCTTGTAAAATTTTAGTTATTTTGCTGACGAAGGTCTGTAAACGATCAAATAACGTTTTCATGACGCCGTGTCTCTAGTCATGTTGTGCTACTTGGGTCCTTGGTAGTGCCACAGAGAAAGTTCATTAACCTTTATGAATGATTTATCTGTGGCTCCAGATTTAAAAGTTAACCGTAATTAAATCTGATAATCGTGAATTTTTTACAGAAAAAGAACTTTCGTAACTTTTTAATTGACTATTCAAGATTCTAATGAGTTTCTCTGTTTATAAAGATTAATCTCAAAGGTAATAAATGGAAACACTTTAATTTCCCAAATTTAAACTTTTAAAATGTTTTTAACAAATCTGCAGGTTTTTGTATTTAATTATAAATTTGAAATTATATTATATAATCAATAAATAAAATTGTATGCAATGCATTTCATATTGATTGTAACAAAAAGCATTACGGCGTTATCACACTTGCACATTAAAATTTTAATGTGATTCACATTAATTGTCGCTTGTGAGCGTCCAAATGTGTAATTTGTGTCTTTGAGTCACTTAATATTTGGGGTTTTTCTATTTATTGATAAAGAAGTGGACTTTGCTTGCAAAAATAAGTTTAAATTTACCTAAAGCATAAATATTTTTCACATTAAAAAATTAAAGAGAAAATCGCAATTATTTTTCGCATTAATGCTATAAATCAATTTATATCAAATTTTGCGGGCCAAGTCTACCTTTTTATCAACAAATAGATCAAATTTTGAATATAAAATGATTCAAACACACAAATTACACATTTTAACTCTCACCAGCGACAATTAATGTGAATCATACTAAAATTTTAATGTGCAAGTGTGATAACACAGTAAGACATTGCAAAAGCTTCAGTCTAAAAATAAGTTACCTGTTGCTTGCTGAAGAAGGTATCTGAGCCAGGTGTTTCCGCTGCCTGGAAAAGAAGCCAGAGCGACAATCTTTGAATTGTGCATCTCGAAAATTGATTTAACGTCAGGGAGAGGTTCTGGTGGTGGTTTTGTTGTCACAACTAAGGCAGGATGTCCGGGAAATGTGTGGAGAATTCTGGGTGGACGTGCAATTGGAGGAGGAAGACGTCCGTCCAGATATCTCAGTTCACGACACCATCGAATTGGTTGACGACGTCCTAGTGCACTCAGTTCTCTCCCATGAGGTGTACTGAGTTGTCTCTGATCCAAAAAAAAACCACAATACCCAATCAGCAATGGTAATCCTCCAGAATTTCAGAACTCGGCACTCACCTCGATCCCACGGGCTGAGGAATAGCGCTGAGGATTGTGATTCTGAATACTGAGGATCGATAGCAGAAGGATACCAACCACATAAGCCACAATTGTTCCCACCACACCAAATAGTCGCCAGCCTCTCAATGCCATTTCCAGGCATTTTCACATCCAACTGAGCACAGGTAACTTCTGCAAAGTACCGAAAAATAAAAATGTTTCAGTCCATTTCCACTTCATGACTGATCACTCTCTCTCTCTCTGAATCATGTGGAAAAATCGGGAAAAATGCTCAATGCTGAATTTTCAGTGGGAGGAAAGAACAACGAAAAAAAATCAACAGAATTTACTCAGTGGGCAGAAGTTGCACTCCAATATGGAAAAAAAAGACCAGCAGCAATTCAATTGTTTCAAGCCGTAATAAAGTTGGGAATTTTTCCTCCCGGCACGTGAATTTGAATAACAATGAAAATGTGGCAAAAGAAGCAAAATATTACATGAAAAGTATTAAAGCAAAAATGCAATTATTACAAATGTGAATTAAAAGTAAATTTACTGCATTGAAAGAATTATTGGTGTCGTTTGTATTTAAAAGAAATTTTAATTATTTTATTAATCGAAATTTAATTTTTTTATGTTTTTTAGAAATAATATTTTGAGGGTAAAAAAGTCTTTTATTAATTGTGAATAATCATAAAGACTTGAGATCTCAATAATTTCAGCAACTCTTTAGAATATATAAACTTTCTCATAACGCCGTATTAGCGCTGCAATCGCAAATTTATTCTAAACACTAACCTTATGGCTCCGGCACACCTTTTAGATCAGGGAAATTTCATGAAATCAAAATTCACATCTCTTTCTTTCTCACACGTTTTGCATATATCTATCTCATTCTTTCGCGCTCGAAAATGGATTGAACTAAATTTAAATTGGTCTGATGTTTAAATGAAGAAGAAGAGTCCGAAAGTGTGGGATAGACATATGCAAAACGTTTGAGAAAGAAAGTTGTGTGAATTTCGATTACATAAAATTTTCCTGATCTAAAAGGTCTGCCGGAGCCATTATCTTTGAACATCAAAATAGAATTAAATAGCGTAATTTTAGTTCTAGATATAGCATGGATAACTATAAACCACCCACGGTTCATTTGAATGCCGATCAACGGATATTTTGAAGAGATCTTATCAATCTGTAGATCCGTAACCGTCGATCTTCTGAGAAAATTTACCGATCTGTCGATTTACAAAATTATTGTAACACGTCGATCTTCCGCGAGAATCTTACCGATCTGCCGATCTACAAAATTGTGCTAATCTGTCGATCTTCTGCGAAAATCTTGCTTATACGCTGATCTATAAACTTGTGCTAATCCGTGGTGTTCTGGAAAATTCTTAACGATCTTCCGATTTACAAAATTGTGCTAATTTGTGGATACTCTGTGAAATTCTTACAGAACTGACGATCTACAAATTGCGTTAATCTATCGATCTTCTGAGAAATTCTTACCAGTTTGCCGATCTACAAAAATTGTGCTAATCTGTCGATATTCTGAGAAAATTTTACTTGTCGACCTCTACAGAAATCGCACCGATCTGTCATTTTTTTTTTCAAAGATCTTAGTGATCTTTCAGTCTCTCTCAAAGATCGTGTCAGTAGGTCGATCTTGTGTAAAGATCTCGATTATGTGTTAATCTGCGAAATTATTGCCGATTTGATTAAAAAAAGGTTCTACCGATAGCCGACTGAATTCACAAAAATCACATCGATCTGTTCATTCATTTGCCAATCTCGTCAATGCATAGTTTTCCAAAAATTGTACCCATTTATAGATCTTGCAAAGATCGTGCCATTCTACCAATCTCAGCAACGATTATGCCGACTTGCCGATTCTTAACGCTATATCGGCGGCAATCTGCCGATTTATCGCTCACAGTTCACTACGAAAGAAAATTTATTGATCTCTTGGTTCTGAATGTGTCGTTTTGTCTTATTTTGAACTTTAAGCCTCTATATCTAGGTAAATTCTTAACGTAGATTAGAACTTAGATATGTTCTGAAAAGGTATTGGCATCAGTTACAACATACTAAAATTTCAGCTCAATCGGATGAGTTTCAGGTTTTGACAGTTCGTCAGTTAAATCAGCATTTATCGTAACTTCATTTTTGCGATTTTTAGATATATACATATTTAAAATCAGCGTAATTTTGTTTATTAAACGCACTTGTGAAAAAGAAACTTTATAAGCCCAATAAAAATTATTTTAAACAAGAATTATCGTAAGTGCCCTTAATTAAGAAAAATTTATCAGAATTTGTCGTAACTTCCATTTTTGGGGAAGTTACGACAAAATTTGCTCTAATCAACATTTGCCGTAACTTTTTTAGCTCGCTTGCGTGGCTTGTAATTTGCAGCAAAAATTTAAAATTTCTCATTAAAACGTTTACAAACTCTTCCAAATATCCAAAGACAGTGCGAATAATGCAACATTAAATCATTTTAATTCGATATTTGTGAGAAAAAAAGTGAGGAAAAATCCCTGCCCATCTGTCATTTATTCAAAACAAAACAAGCGACGTGACGCACAAAATTTATTCAATAAAACTTATGAAATAAAAGCTTTTATGGACAGGGATAACAGTATTATTGACTAATTTAGTCAAATAAAGGCGCTTATTATAACTAGAATAATTCAAATTGATTTAAATGCATTTTAGAAAATTGTCGTAACTTCCAGAATCTTCATACATTGGAAGTTACGGTTTTTTAAATGATGGAAGTTACGATAAAATATTATTGTGTTTCTTCTAACATATTACTCAATATTGCAGCTTTTAAATAATTTTATAAAGATTTTCTCGAGTTAACTTACAGTTTATTAGTGCCACTTTCATTATTTTGACTCAAAAGTATCGCATTCGGGGCTCATTTTTAAGAAAAATAATATTGAACTGAAAATTTCGTCTCCTGAAAAGTTGCCAAAAGGAAGTTACGACAAATGTTGATTTAACTGACGAGTTGTTAATAATATTTATTTTTTCTTGTTATATTTTCTGTTAAAATAGGTTTACATAACCTAATACCGGCTTCAGACCTAAGGCTTAGCCATATGGCTCAATTACAGTCGAGTTCCTCAAATTTGAACTCCTCAAATTTGAACGGCAGTTGAGTTCAAAATGTAAAATTTGAGGTTATGTGAAGAAAGTTTTTCGTGGAGTTCCATTTTTCTCTGGTTTTTCCTCAATATTATCGTATTTTATTAACTTCCGCAACAAGTTCTATTTATTTCTCAATAAATTACATTGATATATTCTCTAAAGTTATTTTTCTTAATTTAGGAAAAGTGCATTTCACATGAATTCCGTTATGTTTTTGAAAATATTGTTCAAATTTGAGGAGTGAGAAATGTCATCTATACCCCCCAAATGTTCAAATTTGAGGAATTCTACTGTACTATAATTTCTTATCCATCACAATTTTTTGAAAAAAAAATTAACTTAGGATTGAATTATTAAAGATAAATGACCAAGCGCCTGGCAAGTTGAGCTTTTTATATGGAGCTATTTGAAGCCAATTCCTAAATTGATCTCGGACTCTGCTCACAGTGCTCCGAGGAAAATATTTATTTAAACAAAAATTTAGTATATTTATCCCTGCATACGGAAAGGTATCTTATAATGCGGAAAAGCTTCTCACTTTTTAAGTATTTAGCATAACGATAGCAAGTGCAAAAAAAATCCCATATAAATTTAAATCGAAGTGTGAGAAAGTGGCTTCAAATTTCAGGCAACTTGCTAGGGGGTTGTAAATGACCTATTAGGCTCCCAAAAAGCAATAAAATTGTTCGCTATTTAAGATTTTGAGACTTTCGGGAACTGGGCTAAACCTCTAGTCTGAAGCCCGTATAATGCTCTACTAAATAGGATCAAGACTTAAGCCGAGAGGAGGTTTAGTGGAAAACTGATGGGAATATGTAGTCTAATCATTATTTTGATTATAATTACGTTAAGTCGCCTTTCGGCTTAAGCCGTTGGTCTGTCTAGCACATAAGGCCTTAATAAGGAAAATACACGAAGAGAAAATAGAAAAAAATCTAATTTTCCGAAAATAATTAAAACCAGTTCTACAATGTTAAAGCTACTTTTACTTAGAACTATTTTGGTACGATATTCCAAAACAATTTCACTTGAAGAACTATTGCTTTCCTTGGCAACCAATTATTTATTTATCTAATGCAATAAGCAAGACTCGAGCAAATTGTATTGTAAATAAATAAACATCATTGCTGCAGAAACCAATAAAACAAGTGAATTATGCAGAATTTTTTGATACATATTTCCAGCATATTTTCCCACGGCCTTCATTCTCTTTTTAACATTTTCATTGTTTTAAAATTTTTTCGCAATTTTCGCACCATTAAACATTTTGCTGGGCAAAAGTGGGCGAAGAAATTTGATTTATTGAAGGGAGGACTCTGAGGGGTGTCTCTCTAGAGCCCATCCCTTGGCTGATGATGACACCATGAAAGATTGGACAGTTTCCATAATCAATTAATGTACCAAGAGAAAATTATATAATGCTATACTCACACTCTCTGCAAACATTCTGCCAGGATTGATGAAGCCTCACCTCACCTCACGGTTTTTCGCACTGCAAACAGCGGCCATTGATCTATTTTCCCAGAATTTTCACTCATTTTCACTTCACGTTTTTTTATCGGGAAATCTCCTCCTGAACTTTTATTATTGGAGATTCATCTACACTTGACTGAGTAACTCAAGACTCTGTAGCACATTATTTTGGGGCAAGAAACCAAGAGGGATCTGATAAGAATTAGCACCTTAAAAGAGAAACTTATGTTACCACTCGTGCGATAATCACTGGACTATTGGGCAATAAGAATGGGGAAAAGAACTTTTATCGCGTGATTTCCTAAACACATTAAATTTTTCTTAAGAGAAATAGTGTATCTAGAGCAAATTGTGGAAGAACTTGGGAAGGAATTTTTGCGTTTTGGTGCTGGAGAGACGTCGGGATTTCTAATGAGTTGTCACGAAGTTGGACGTCGTTGCCACCCGGAATGCTTGAGCATCGCGACGGCGCAATACCGTTCAGTTATTTTAGGAACCACGCAATCTTTCATCATTTCCTCTCAATGGTCCATTTGTACTAATAGAAAAAAGTCTCAAGACACGCGCTTATGTTTTACATGCGGAATTTGGAAGCTCTACAAGTCTTCAAGCTGTTTTGCAATAGGTTACTGAATTATAAAAAATTTATACTATTTCCACGAAGAAATAATTGAAATTCTGATTTGTACTAACTTCGGACTGGACTAGACTAGGGGAAAACATGTTGCCTTCGGACGATTTATGTTTCGCACATATCATTTTTTTCGATGTGTTATAAATGAATTTGGCCCATTATAATATTGTATTTTAATAGCTACCCCAATGCCTCAAATTTTCAGATAAGAGCTATGAGTGAAATCCATAAAGAACATAGAGAAAAAATTGAATTGTGCGAAGCTTGAGTCGTCGGAAGATAGCGCGCTTTCCCCTACTATTATTTTGGATTAATATCATGAATATGCCAGATTATCTCTGGTTGGGGATTTCTTTTCTTTTTTTACTTTTTAAGGCTTTCAACGAAAATATTTTAATAATTCTAAATCTTCTTGCAATAAAAAAGCCCCACTGAGCTCAAAAGCTCGTGATGAACTTTTGTACCTGACGGTAGATAACATCTTTTCTGAATAGCGTACGGTTCAAAATGTATTATAAAAAAATAAAAATTAAATAAACCTGATAGGGTCAAAGGAACACCTACTGACACTTAAGAACTCGTGTCAGCACCTATTGACACCCTACTCTGTACCATTTGGAATACAAAATTTGAACACTTATCGAAAAGCGTAGATTAATGAAAAAACTCCATATTACTTAGATTTTATTAGATATATTAAATAAATTTCAACATTTTGACAAAAGTGTCAATAGGGGTTCCCTGTCGAAGAGGTGTTCATTCGACCCTATGTATGTTTTCATAAATTAGTGAAGATATTAACACAAAATTATGCAATGATCCATAAATATGGGGTATTTATCCATAAAAGGATAAATACTCCATATTCTCCCCATTCATAGCTGGACTTTAATTCTCCAATAGTGTCTTGGCTAAAAAACAAATGGAACCTATGTGCAAAAGACGTCGTTTATGTTAAAAAAAATTCTATATCATAGGAATAAAGAATCGCGTCCAGTAAGTTGTCGGTCGAAATGGATAAAATTGGCTCGACGCGATTCTTTACCTCCAAAATTTAACTCAAAATCGAATTTCACGATTCCGAGTTGCAAACACCCCGAGTTGTATGCATTTCGAGGTCGCCTGTAAAGAATCTCAGCTACCATAAGCTTATCTGGGCTTATCACTGGTCATTTTCTATTTTAAATAGAATGAGTGCAGAAGGCCAACGAAAGAAAAAAACATTAGACACTAGAGATAGAGTCCGGTCAATATGCATTTAGTAAGGGTCGGGGCTCAGTGGATTGGAGTAAGGACGGATCGGATCCACCATTGGAAATGTCTCGATTTTAGATACAATATACTAAAATTTAATCGAAATCGCATTATAAACACCGAAAATGTCCAGTCAAGACATTTTTAATTATATCTCAGGTCAAGGAACTCCTCGGAAGGAGTGCAACCCACCGTTGGAAAGGTCTCGACTTCAGCTACAATATACTAAAATTTAAAGAAACAGCATCGTCTAGTTTTAGAAATAATCGAAATCGAATTTTCAAAAATCGATTTTTCGATTAATCAGACCTTTGATTAAATCGGATGAAATTGGGGTATCATAACGATTGTAGTACTCCACGAGAGCTTTCCAATACACCAAATTTCTTCAAGTTTTAACAATTAGAACCGGAGATATGACCATTTGAAAATGATATGGCCATTTGAATTTTTGACCCCTTCTAGCTTGGGGGGCTTAATTATTTTTTAATCGAAAGGTCTTAGGCCCAGCTATAACATACTAAAATTTCAGATCGATCGATGCCATAGGGGCTGGGTTATTGAGAAAACAAAGTTTGGGGGTATTCTAAAATGACGGAAGGGGGGCTGGGGGATGGTTCCCGTCATTATGCATTTCTGGATTATGCACCTGACACCTGACGGAATTTTGCTGTGCACATACAATTATGCAAGTTTGCCTACCTTTGGGAGTCAATTTGTGAAATCATTTTTTTAATACTCCTGAATGTGCAGTGGCGGGTAAAATAATAGAATCAGTTTTCGAAGCTTATATTTTTTTAACTTTTGTTTTTTTACCAATTTGTTGATATAATTCTGAAGTAGAAATCTTCAAATTATTAGAATCGTAGAATAAGAGTTGTTTTGGCAGCTAGAGGTCTCTATTTTACATAGAATACGTCAATAGTAAAATTCAGTTCGGCCAGAAAAAAATTGGAAAACCGACATTTATGGTTTTTAAATACAGTGCCTGCTCTCTAATCCGGATCGGCGTAATCCGGACGAGTTATCGACGGTTACATTTAAAATAATTTTGAGGTTATGAATGCATGTGTCTTCACCAAGCGCCTGGCAAGTTGGCCTTTTTATATGGAGCTATTTGAAGCCAATTCCTAAATTGATCTCGGACTTAGCTCACAGTGCTCTAAGGAAAAAAAATATTTAAACAAAAATTTAGTATAATTATCCCTCCATACGGAAGGGTATCTTATAATACGGAAAAATTTCTCACTTTTTAAATATTTAGCATAACGATCAGGAGTGCAGAAAAATTCCCATACGCATTTATATGTGAAAGTAAGAAATTGGCTTCAACTTTAAAGGCCACTCGCCGGGGACTAGGTCTTCACCAATGAAAATGAATTATCCTGTGATGGTTTTGTTTAATAAATGAAGTATAATAGCATAGAATTCTCTAATTATGTCTTTTTAATCTTCTTTAAAACTTTTATTCTAATTCTACAAAAAAAAATTGTATTATATTTTCGAGACGTTGAGCAAATTCAAAAAATCCATCCGGATTAAGAAGTGGACATCTGTCATTTTGTCCCCCAATCATCCGAATTACAAAGCGGGCACTGTATGGCTTTATTTAAACTTATTCGATTTATAGACCACATTCTTTAATTTAAATAAAAGTGGTCCTATCGTGTTCAAACCAAATTTCATTATTGATCTATTCTGTGAAAAATGGATACCTCTAGCGGCCAAAACAATACTTATTTGATGTAAGGGAATTATTTGAACATTTCGGTATCAAAATTATTTCAACGAATTGGAATAAACAAAAATGCTAAAGGTAAAATAGTGGTCTTTGCGGAGCTGATTCTATTATTTTGGCCGCCACTGTATATACTATTTTGTGACGCTTTAAATTTGAAGACTTTATGCTTATTTTTCAGCATAAAACTTTAATTTCCTTAATTGAGGCGCTCGGAGCAAAAAAAAACTCTAAGTCGTATGCATTTCCCTATTAAAATAGCGTTTTTTTTTTGCTCTGAGCTCCTCAATTAAGATAAAATTTTAAAATATTCTAACAATTTATTGAAGAATTCTGGCCAAAAGTACTATTTATTAATGCATTTTTTTTAAATAATTGAATAATTTCTCCACTTGTTATGAATAATTACAATCAACCCATCAAAAGTAATAAGAAGAATGGGACAAATCCCCAGATCAGTACACTGATCTGAAAGTCCTCTACAAGTAAATAGTCGCAAGTAGCATAGAATTTGCGGAAGATTGCTAATAAAATAGGATCATCCGGAGCATCCCAGAGCCTTGAGTAATGCCAAGGTAATATGCATAAATTCTTATCACTAGCAGTTTTTTCCATTGCATTTTATTTTAACATTTTTTATACTGCTTGAATTATGTCTTTTGCAATCTCTTTTATCCTTCTACTATTCTTTCTATCATGAATCTCTTCTTATTTGCTGCTTATCAATTATTTTACACAATTCTTTGTGTTTGTTTTGCTTAAGACGCTGGGAATTCGTTAAAAAATCCCAATATCGCATTATCTCAACCGTTTTCTATTCAAAATTTGAATTTTTAGTACACCATCAGACACCGTCTTGAAAAAAATAACGGTTATTCATTATTGAAACCTAATTTTACTACTCAAACTGAATTATATATTCCGAATATTTACAAATAACTGATGTGTTTTTAATTTTATTAATTCTTTAATGCTAATTCCCGTATATTTTTATTGAAATTACATTAAAACATCTCACCAAATGCACTGAGACGCCATTCGCAATTGAATTTGAATTTTTAGTACATATTTCGGAGCAGCCTATACAGAGGGCTATTGGAATTTATTTCACAACGATTGTTTTTTTCATAGCGTCTCTGTGGAAAAGAGCGTCATTGAATATTTTGCAAGAAATCTCGGTAATTAAATCATTTGACTTGACCAATTTGTTGTGAAAAAGGAAGAAAAACATATTTTGTGTGTCTGTAAATGTGTATCTTGTGGCTTTTGTGAGAATAAATTGTTTTTACAAGTGAAATTGAAAAAGTTGACAAGAGTGAAGCCCCTCCGGAATGAATGCAACTTTACTTGGAGGGAAATTGACTTATCTGAAGAAAAATGGGAAGAACAGGATTGTGTACAATACCCGAGGAGTCTCTGTGAAGTTCGGGAAGGATTTATCATGTCACTTCCGCCTGAAGCATCCCGAAGCCTTGCGGGTGCACTGCAAGATCTTCATGGGAAAATTTGGAAAGGTTAGATGACCTTCGGGGAATTGTTTACCAGAAACCGAGCATTCATTGGATTCCCTTGTCTTCTAGGTGCAAGTGAAGAATTACTCTGAGGAGGATTCAGTTCAGGTGAATGGCAAGGGAGTGAATGGTAAGTGTGTCCTGAGGCCTGGAGATTTCCTTAAGGTCTTCAACGATGAGTTCCTGTGGAACTACATGCCTCTGCTGGATGACTCGAAGAGCTTGGCCACTGTAATCGATAACCAGACCGGAATAGGCAAGAGAAGGATCTGCAAGTCAGAGCCTGGCAGGAAGGTAATGTTTACCCTTTGGGATTAATAAAGTCTGTGCCAGTATTTACCAAGATTCCTTCCGGCTTTGCAGAAGAAGCAGATCCGCCTAAACAGAAATACAACGGTGTCCGTTTTGACGCCTCTCAGGCCCCAAGCAAGAAGTTACTCCGATGCCTACAACTGCACAATTGGTAAGTTACTCCTAAATTTATTATTATTAAATTCTCTCGGTTGCATTTTTATTTAATTATTTTTTCCCTTCCAAAAAACAAAAAAAAATAATTCAAAATGTGTTTAAGTCATTCTTCTTAATTATAAATTGCCGGAAAAATAGGCCACGCCTCCTGCAGAGCATTTTAATTTAATTAAAATTGGTATTCTGCAGAACAGACTCTTATAATTTTTTATATCCCATGAAAAGCTACAAAAGTAAAAAAAAAAAAAGAAATTACAATTTATTTTCACATTTTTTTACATTTTAAATTGACGGATAAATAGGTCACGCCTCCTGCATTTCATAGTTTAAAATAAAAATTGGCTTTCAGAAGGAGAGAAACTTTGTTTATTTTTTATTACCAATAAAAGGAGAAGCAAAGGACGAAAAAAAAATTATTAATTACAAATTCTTTTAAGCTTCACATTCATGAAAAAATAGGTCACACCTTCTGCAAGTTTTTTAAAAAAATTAAAAATTGAGATTCAGGAAGACAACTTTCCAATTTATTTTCTACTGCCCATATAAAGCTACAAAATGAAGAGAAATGTTATTTAAAATTTATCATTTCTCTGCTAAATTTTAAATAGACGGAGAAATAGGACACGCCTCCTGCATTTCATAAGTGAAATAAAAAAAATTGAGATTCAGAAGAACAAATCTATTGAATTTACCTTTGACTGTCCACAAAAAATAAAGAAAAAAATAATTTAAAATTACTCTGACCATCTACATTTTGCACTGATAAAAATATAGGCCAAGCCTCCTACAAATCATTACCAGAAAATAATATTTATGGCTCCGGCACACCTTTTAGATCAGGAAAATTTCGTGAAGTCGAAATTCGAATGCCTTTCTTTCTCACATGATTTGCATATGTTTATCTCATTCTCCCGCACTCTTCTTCTTCTTTTAAACATCACACCAAATTCAATTTAGCTCAATCGAATTTGGTATGCAAAAGAATGAGATAGTCATATGCAAAACATGTGAGAAAGAAAGGGATGCGAATTTCGACTTTATGAAATTTTCCTGATCTAAAAGGTGTGCCAGAGCCATTAGGATTCAGAAGAACACAACCTTCTAATTCATTTTTTTATTGCCCATAAAATTCTACAAAAGTAAAAAAGAAATAATTTCAAAATTTATCACTCCTAATTTTCAAAAAAAAAAAAAATTAAAAAAATAAAACGAAAAAATAGGCCACGTCCCTGCATTTCATAAATTAAAATGAAAAATAAAAATTGAGTTTCAAAAGAAAAAATCTTGAATTTATCTTTGACTGTCAACAAAAAGATAAAAAAGTAAAGGAAAAGTCATTTCACACTGATGGAAATATAGGCCACGTCTCCTACAAATTATTACCAGAAAATAAAATTCACGATTCAGAAGAACAAAACTTTCCAATTTATTTTTTTTATTGCCCATAAAAGGTTACAAAAGCAAAAAGGAAATAATTTTAAAAATCATTAGGGTAAATTAAGCTAATTCAAAACCTGCTCCAAATGGAAATTTTTCGCTACTCCAAATGGAAACGTAATTGTTTTCATGATAAATACAGTACTAAATAATTATATTTATATATTTTCTATACCACAATTTCATTATTTAGTTAATTTTGCTCCAAATATAGCAAAAATCCATTCATATTCACAAATTTTAATTTGTTAATTTCTCAGAAAAATTAAAAGTGTACCTTTTCACCATCGAATTTTTCTTGGCTCGACCATGTTTTCCGATGAAAAACACAATAAAGTGACTGCTGTTTATTCGTTTTGTTTAACATTTATGTCATATTTCTAGCTAATTTGAGTTAAATTAAGTGCCAAACTATATTGCTAAAGATGCGTGAGTCTTCAAATGAAATAATTAACTATTTCGTAAACAGAAAGGGTTTTTCTGAAGTGTCTGCAAATGCTTCAATAGGAAACCCCGGAAATATGATTTTTTTGGAGAGATTTTTTTATTGTTTTACATGAAAAAAGAAAAAAGACCAGGAATAAGAACAAATTCTGCACTCAGGAGCAACTGAACAAGGTTTTGAAAGCCTTTCGTCGCGGTTTCACTTACACTGTTCGTCTCCAATTAGAAACTTTCCCTTGTCTCCATTTGGATTAATTTGTTTCCAATTTTATACTCGCGTATTTTTCTTGTATTTACGAAGTTTTCAAATTATATCTAAAGAATTTTCACTAAACAGTAACATTCTAAAAGAGCCAAGGAGCAAATTTATGTTATTCTCTTCAGAAAAAAATATGAACTTAATGTGTTGAATCTTCTGTCAAAGTTAAAGCGTCTGGAAATGGTTTTGAATTAGGACATTTACCCTAGTCTGTATAAAATTTGACGTAGAACGCAGAGGTAGAGAGCTGGTGCATTTAAAGGGTTTTCCTCAAATAAATTCATACAGTGCAGGGGCGTGGCCCGTTTTTATTAAATGCCTTCTGGCTTCCTGTAAAGTACATAAATTATATTCGAAATTAAAAAAAAAACACTCAGTTGTTTATTCTTTTAAAAGAAACCTTATCTAAAATTATTTCTAAACAAAGGTACAAGCAGTAACCTTCCTGCAAAATGTGAATAACTTTTCGATTTCAGAGAACAAACAGGAGACTTGTACGCCTGAGCAGACAACACTCATTAAAGATTCAACTCAGCTGGATGCCTCTACGACATTGCAGCAGAATGACACGGCAAGTGAGATGACAAACAGCGTCTATGCAACGCCACTGGAAGTTACTTTGGCTACTTCCACTTTGGTTTCTCCAAAAATGCCAAGGGAGTCCATCAATCTTATTGATTTATGCACTCCAGCACCGTCGAAGGTGGTATCCAGGGTCGATGCTCAGTTTCCTGACACTCCAGACGTCTTCAAGACGCCTGTCAGGCAACCCGTGACCAGAAGCTTGAGAACTCCATCCTCAGCCACTCGCGGGAATTACTCTGCAGCCAAAGTCAATGTGGATTTCACCAGTTTGCCCCAGAGCACTCCAATTGAATTGTTCAGCAAGTCCAGGCAGTTGGATGAGTCCCAAGATGATCAGTCAGCATCGGTGATTACAATTGAGGACTCTGACGAGACATTGAAAACCCTCGATGAAAGTGTAAAGTTTGTCGGGGAGAAAATGTCTCCGAAAACTCCGCAGAGACCCCTCAGATCCGCCAAAACTCCAGTCAGCACTAAAAAGACTCCCAAAAAGGAAGAACTGGGAACTCCTAAGAATCCTCCGAGAATCTCAAAACGTCCAGCGACGTCAGTTAAGAAAGTCACGAGGAGGATTGATGTTGGGAAGAAGCTCAATAATTCTGATATAACTGGCGAGAAGGCTGCTCGGACGATCAGTGAGGTGTCCAAATTGATGACTATGGAAAATCTGGCAGATATTACAGTTGACAAGGAGAACATAACGACTCCAATTACGGAGAAAACCCCTCTAAGAACTGGCATTGAGAAAAATCTTCTCCAGGAAGACCTCGCAGTTGAAGTAGGAATGACAACGCCTGTTGTGCAGAAAACTCCTTCCCAGAATGTTGCAAGTGAGGAAAAATTCCAAGATCTTGAAGTTCATGAAGTCACAACGCCTCTTGCGAAGAAAACTCCTGCCCGGAGGTCTTTGAGTGTGAAGAAACTGTCTCAGGACGATCTGGAAGTTGAAGAGATCATGACGACTCCAACTTCAAAGACAACTCCAACTGAGACAACCCAATACCAGGAAGATCTCCAAGTTGAAGAAACGATCGCAACGCCTCTTACGAAGAAAACTCCCGGACGTAAAGCACTGAGCGTGAAGAAACTATCACAGGAAGATCAGGAAATTGAAGAGAAGATAGGAACGCCTCTTGCAAAGAAAACTCCTAGGAAAACTGCAACTGAGAAAAGCCTTCTTCAGGAAGATCAGGAATTTGAAGAAGAGATTGCAACGCCTCTTACGAAGAAAACTCCCGGACGTAAAGCTCTGAGCGTAAAGAAAATATCACAGGAGGATCAGGAAGTTAAAGAGAAGATAGGAACGCCTCTTGCGAAGAAAACTCCTAGGATAACTGCAACTGAGAAAAGTTTCCTCCAGGAAGATCAGGAATTTGAAGAAGAGATTGCAACGCCTCTTACGAAGAAAACTCCTGGACGTAAAGCTCTAAGTGTGAAGAAACCGTCACAGGAGGATCAGGAAGTTGAAGAGAAGATGGCAACTCCTCTTGCAAAGAAGACTCCCGGACGCAAAGCTCTGAGTGTGAAGAAACGGTCTCAGGAAGATCAGGAAATTGAAGAGATGATAACAACGCCTCTTGCAAAGAAAACTCCTAGGAAGATTGCAACTGAGAAAAGTCTTCTTCAGGAAGATCTAGAAGTAGAAGAAGCGGTGACAACGCCTCTTACAAAGAAAACTCCCGGACGTAAAGCACTGAGCACGAAGAAACTGTCTCAGGAAGATCCGGAAGTTGAAGAAAAGATCGCAACGCTTCTTGCGAAGAAAACTCCTAGGAAAACTGCAAGTGAGAAAAGTCTTCAGGAAGATCTAGAAGTTGAAGAAGCGATGACAACGCCTCTTACAAAGAAAACTCCCGGACGTAAAACTCTGAGCACGAAGAAACTGTCTCAGGAAGATCCGGAAGTTGAAGAAAAGATCGCAACGCCTCTTGCGAAGAAAACTCCTTCAAGGAAAACTCTGACTGAGAAAAGTCTTCTTCAGGAAGATCAAGAAATTGAAGAGGAGATCGCAACTCCTCTTACGAAGAAAACTCCCGGACGTAAAGCTCTGAGCGTGAAGAAACCGCCACTGGAGGATCAAGAAGCTGAAGAGAAGCTGACAACGCCTCTTACAAAGAAGACTCCTGCTCGGAGAGCTTTGAGTGTGAAGAAACTACCTCAGGAGGATCAGGAAGTTGAAGGAAAGATAGCAACGCCTCTTTCGAAGAAGACTCCTTCTCGGAAAACTCTAACTGAGAAAAGTCTTCTTCAGGAAGATCAGGAATTTGAAGAAGGGATGCCAACGCCTCTTACGAAGAAAACTCCCGGACGTAAAGCTCTTAGCGTGAAGAAACCGTCAGAGGAGGATAAGGAAGTTAAAGAGAAGATGGCAACTCCTTTTGCAAAGAACACTCCTGCTAGGAGAGCTTTGAGTGTGAAGGAGAATCAAGAATTTGAAGAGAAGATAACAACGCCTGTTGCGAAGAAAACTCCTTCAAGGAAAACTCTGACTGAGAAAAACCTTCTTCAGGAAGATCAGAAAGTTGAAGAAACGATCGCAACTCCTCTTATGAAGAAAACTCCTGGACGTAAAGCTCTGAGCGTGAAAAGACTGTCACAGGAGGATCAGGAAGTTGAAGACAAGATAGCAACGCCTCTTGCGCAGAAAACTCCTTCTCGGAAAACTCTAACTGAGAAAAGTCTTCTTCAGGAAGATCAGGAAGTTGAAGAAACGATCGCAACTCCTCTTACGAAGAAAACCCCTGGACGTAAAGCTCTAAGCGTGAAGAAACCGTCACAGGAGGAGCAGGAAGTTAAAGAAAAGATGGCAACGCCTCTTGCGAAGAAGACTCCTGCTAGGAGAGCTTTGAGTGTAAAGAAACAGTCTCAGGAGAATCAGGAAATTGAAGAAACGATCACAACGCCTCTTGCGAATAGAACTCCTTCTCGGAAAACCGCAACTGAGAAAAGTCTTCTTCAGGAAGATCTAGAAGTTGAAGAAGCGATGACAACGCCTCTTACAAAGAAAACTCCTGGACGTAAAGCACTGAGCGTGAAGAAACCGTCACTGGAGGATCAGGAAACTGAAGAGAAGCTAACAACGCCTTTTACAAAGAAGACTCCTGCTCGGAGAACTTTGAGTGTGCAGAAAGTGTCTCAGGAAGATCTGAAAGTTGAAGAGGAGATCATAACTGCTCTTACGATGAAAACTCCTTCTCGGAAAACCGCAACTGAAGAAAGTCTTCTTCAGGAAGATCAGGAAGTTCAGGAGAAAATTGTAACTCCACTTTCTGCAAATGAAAAGACCTTGTCGCAAGTGCATCTTGAATTTGAGGACATATCAACTCCCCCTGAGAAGAAAACTCCTTCCACAAAAGCTCTGAGCGTCAAGAAACTCCCTGATGAAACCTTGAAAACTCCTCTCGAGAAGAGAATCGAGGAGAAGATGACAACTCCCGTTACGACGAAAACTCCTTTCCGACGGGCTACAAGTGAGAAGAAACTGCCCAATACGGAAGATGTTGCAGTTGATAAGGAGAACATCGTCACGCCTCTTGCAAAGAGAACTCCAGCTAGGAGGGCAACAAGTGAGAGGAAACTGCCTCAGAGATCTTTGAGCATGAGCTTGAGAAATACTCCTGGAAAAGTCACCAAGCCCAGAAGTCCCTTGAATAATTTGAGTAATTTTTCGGGGATCAAGAAATTGTTTGAGAAGCAACCCAAAACTCCAAATCTCCGTGGAGTCCGGGAGTTGATGAAGACGCCGAGAGATAATAAAAATGATCTCCAGAAAGTTGAGGGTGTCAAAGAGCTCTTCCTGGCTAATGTGTCACCTGATAATGATCTGACAGATGTCAGAGGTGTTAGGAAGTTGTTTAGGACTCCCGGAAAGGAAAAACATGATGCTCTTGAGAATTTTCCAGGAGTGAAGAATTTGCTAAAGACTCCGAATTTCAATGATGATCTGACAGATGTGGTTGGAGTAAGGGAACTTTTGGCCACACCTAAAGATGCCAATAAACTTGAAGATCTCGTTGGAGTGCGAGAATTGTTGAGAACTCCGCTTGAAGACATCTCAGTGAACTATATTGGAGTGAGGAATCTTATGAGGGAGATTCCCGAGGAGGAAGATTCAGTTAGGCTAGCAGGCATGAAGGAATTGATGAACACTCCCAAACAGGATGTTTCTGTGAATTATCGGGGAGTTAGAGATCTCTTGAGGGAACCTGAGGAAGCTGATACCTCAGTCAAATTGTTGGGTGTCAAGGAACTCATGAAGGAATCTTCTGGAGAGACTTCAGTCAAGTTAACTGGCGTTAAGGAACTTTTTGTCGAACCTAAACCGTCTGACACCACTCAAGATCTCTCCAATCTCAGGGATTTATATGCAATTCCTGAAGAAGCTGAAGTACGCGAGAGTATCGTAAATATTGCTGACAGTCCGAAGGAAACTCCGTCAACTTCGGATGTTGTGGAAATTGACCTTGATCCAACTCTGGATGAATTGTTTGACACACTAAAAGGACGTACATCTATGCCATCGATAAGGCATACGTATTCAAGAAAGGAGAGCCCCAAGAAGGCAGAGAAGGAGGAAAGTCAAAAGGAGGCAGAGCAGGGCAGTCCCAGGAAGACAGATGAGAAGGTTCAAGAATGGTTGGAATCAATTGTTTCATCAACTACCGATGCTCATCATTCACGTCGTGCCAACAATACTCTGCAAGTTCTATCGGACAAATACAGCAACGTCACGCCGAATGAGAGTGTCAGCTTGATTCAAGACAGCCCTGATCACCCGGATGTTTCAGTAACTGTAAGTATCCTTTTACGAAAACTTTTATTTTTTTACAGAGCTGTGTTAGAAATTTGAAGACCTTTCTATGAAATCCAATCTTGGCCAAATCCGTTGAGAAATAAACCCTCTAGAGCGGTTTTTCAAATTAAAAAAAAAATACAAAATGGCGAATTTTCAGGTAGGAAGAAAATGTCCAGTACTACCTCTAAAAGATTTCAGAAATTCAAAGTAAGCGTTGGAACTAACGGTTTTCAGGAGCAGGGAAATAACATCTAAAGTCGACATCTCCGCCACTTCAGGAAGATGTTCAGGTTCGATCGCAAGGGAGTCCAGGGCAAGTTTCTGAATTTGATTCAGCCATCTTGTCCTAGGTCTGCCCCGAGGTCGACGCCTCCTCATAATGGTTTGCATAGCTTTTCATAGCTTTTCTGAGGAATCATTTTCTATCCATGCGCTGAACATGTCCATACCATCGAAGTTGTGATCTTTCAACCCGAAGAAGCAGCTCCTCGACTCCTAGTTCCTCACGAACGGCTACGTTCCTTATTCGATCTTGAGTAATTCTGAGAAGTACTCTTCCTCTTTGGTCAGAAGATTTCCTTCCTTGGATGGAATTGCTCTTCTTTCCTCTGAGTCTTCGGACTGTTTGCCAGAAAGTTTTGTTTGCCATCCTGTAGACGAACTCCAGCTTACTAGCGTAACGATCACGAGACTCAGAATCCTTACGTTGCATTTACAACTTGTAAGCCTTCTTGTTCTCTCCAACGGCTTCGTTTACTCCCAGTGTTCCCCACCAGGATGACCATCACGTTGTTCGTCACATCGACTCGTTTGACGCCACAAGCTTCTGTAGCCGAGGCCAAAATGGTTATTTGAAATCACTCCCATTCAGCCTCAACGTCTTTCATTTTAAGGCTCTCCAACCCAATGCATTTCAGCACTTTGCTCTTGCGGGAGGGTCTTCGTTAAAGTTTGCCTTTGCGAAGAGCAGGTGATGATCAGTTCGACGGTTCCATTCCATACTATACTAAGTCAGAATGACAACTTTTCAGGAGAATCATTTGAAGTTGGCGATTTCCTATGCTACACGTGTATTTTTTTCGAAAGTCTCAAATCTCGTTACCCGGACATCGGATGACCACCAAATTTTCACAATTTGTAGATCTCCGTCTCAGGAACAACATACCTCTCGGAGTAATATAAAGCTAAGTCGACTTAGCATAGTATAGAATGGAGCCGTCGAGTTGTAAGTTCATTACTGTTAAAAACTCGAACGTCTTGGACAATTCTTCTATCATCACCGGGAACAAGGACAAAGTCAGTTATTGACTTACATCCTAGACTTGCATTTTCCCAGGTGTATTTGTGCGAATAACCAACAGGAGCAGAAGACAACGTCGTTAACTCCTTTCCGTCGTCGGTACTCTATGAAACAGTGGATTCCAGAGGAGGTAGAACACCCAACACCTCATGCCCAGGCTACTGTTGATTTGTTGTGCCTTTCACCGTGAATGTCGTAGTTCTCTTGCGCATATACGACAATTCCTTTTTCACTTCTCCTTCGTTGATTCTTTAAGCCGACTTTTCGTCCCCGCATGACAATAACCTTGAAGCATTCCTTACACCAGATTTTCAAGGTCAACGGTGTCATCTTGCATCCACTCTTTCCTTCGAAATCGCTTTATTGCTTTTAAAAAAGTCCTTTGCTTGCAGCCTATTTTAGAAATCAGAATGAACATGAAAACAAATATTTCCCAGGATGGTGGAGAGACCGTGGAAGTAAATGTATCCGTAAAGGATACACCAATCCGTAACCGAGAGCCCACTACTCGAGTGGCGTCCTTGAGGAAGCAGGCAATTGCCCAAAGTATGAATCTGTCGGGTAACATGACAAATATGACACTTGATTTTGCTGAAGGGATCACGAGCACACCCAAATCTCCCAGAGGAAGACCTCGAAAGATTCCGCTGAAGGATAATGAAGAACAAAGTGATTCCCTGAAAATTCCAACAATCACCATTGAGGATGCTACGCCAAGCCCTGTAAGATCACTTCGGGCCAGAAGGCAAAATGTCAACTACTCAGCAAGTTCAGTCGTAGCATCAACACCTGTTGCTGAGGATGCTGGTGAGAAACGTCAACGTGGACGGAAGCCGAAAGTGGTAAAATTTGCTTCTCCAGCTGCTGTTGAAATGCCTTCGAAGGTGGCTTTAGGATCTGAGAAGGAGAAAGCTCCTAAAGCGAAGAAACCAAGAGCAACGAGAAAGAAGGGGACAGCTGAGGAAAAAGTTGAAGAGGTTTTGGAGATTCCAGAGGATCCAGCTCCTCCTCCGCCTCCAAAAAGAGCACGGAAGGCAGCTATGAAGGAAGTGGAAGTGGAGAATCCGGACATAGTTAAACCTAGTCCCAGACGTGGTCGTCCGGCGAAGAAAGCCGTTGAAGAAGCTAAGATGGTTGAAGAAGAGAAACCAGTACAAACTGCATCTCGTAGAAAGAGGGGCAGAAAAGATAATGAGGCCAGTAAAACAACGTCTGAAAAGGATGATCTGCCTACGAAGGAGCCTGATGAGCCAGAACAGAAGAGAAAGAGGGGCAAAGTTGCAGAAACTTCTGAAAATGAATCAAAATCTGAAGGTGAGAAAATGGCCAGTCCTGCAGTTCGAGGAAGGAGGGGCAGAAAGGCTCCTCTGGCTTCAGCGTTGGAAGTGGAAAATTCAACGGAAACTTCTGAAGTCGAATCGAAGTCGGAAGCTGAGAAGAAGGCCAGTCCTGCAGTTCGAGGAAGAAGGGGGAAGAAAGCTGCTTTGACTGTTGCGTTGGAAGCAGAAAACTCATCAGATGCCTTTGAAGCCGAGTCAGAGGCTGAAGTTGAGAAGAAGACTTCAACGACTCGCGGTAAAAGGGTCAGAAAAGTTGATTTGGAGACAGGAAGCACATCAGTCTTTAAGTCTCCTGCAAAGCCGGAAGCTGAAAGTACTTCTAGAGCTGCAACTCGCGGAAGGAGGGGAAAGAAAGTTCAGGATGATTTGATGACGTCAGAAGACGAAAAGACAACCAGTTCTGGAACTCGAGGAAGAAGGGCAAAGAAAGCTCCTCTGCAGACGGCTAGTTCAACTGAACTTTCTGAATCAGAAGCAAATCCTGAAACTGAAAGTACCCCTAAAGCGTCAACTAGCGGAAGAAGAGGCAAGAAAATCAAGGATACTTCCACGTCTTCTCACTTGGAAACTACGTCAGAAGCTACGGATCTTGACGCAAAGGCAGAAGACAAAAAGACAAGCAGCTCTGCAACTCGCGGAAGGAGAGGTAGAAAGGTTGCTTTGGACACAGCAACTCCAGTTGAAACTCCTGAAACAGAATCAAAGCTTGAAGCCGAGAAGGCTGCTAACGTCCGTGGAAGAAGGGGCAAGAAAGTTCAGAACAATGCCACGACTTCTGCTTCGGAAGAGATCAATACGTCGGAAGCTACAGGGCTTGAAGCAAAGCCAGAAGATGAAAAGATGACTAGCTCTGCAACTCGAGGAAGAAGGGGCAAGAAAGTTCAGAACAGCTCCCAGGCTTCTACTTCGGAAGAGGTCAATACGTCGGAAGCTACAGGTCTTGAAGCAAAACCAGAAGATGAAAAGACGACTAGCTCTGTAACTCGAGGAAGAAGGGCAAAAGCAGCTCCTACAGAACCATCAAATCCAGCTGAAACTCCTAAAGCCAACGAAGAAAAGACTTCCAACGCTGTAACTCGCAAAGGAAGACCACGAAAAGTAAGAGATAACTCTGTGGTTTCTCCAGAAGATGGCACTGCATCGGAAGAGACACAAGAGCCACCACTAAAGAAGGGAAGAAGGGTCAAAGCGAAGGAAGCTACTGAAGAAAAGGGTGAAGATGAGAAGAAGAATGCCAAGACACGACGGGGAAAACCAGAAGTTGAGAACAGTCCTGTTGTCCAGGAAGCAGCTGCTGCACCCAAAAGAACTTTGCGATCAAGAAGAGGGGATTAATTTTTTTCTGATTTATGCATTTATTAATTGATTTACAATATATTTTTAAATAAAGCTGGTTCTGATAATTCGCTTAAAAAATGATTTGGGAAATTCAACATTATTCCTTGAATAATGGCAAGGAATCTGGCAAGATAATCATTAAAAAAACGTCATTTTCCTGTTTTTCACTATCGAAGATTTGATTGCTGGGGAATCAGTGGCGCAATAGGCAAGACCGTTGGCTCTTGGACGGATCGATTCCCCGGCTCGACTTACTGTTGTAAAAAAAAGGAGAGAAAAATTATAAGGCTTCATAGTGTTGCAAACTATTTAACTGGATAATTGTGAATAAATCCGGCGAATATAGGAACAGTTGCGGCGAAAATAGAGACAGTTTAGGTTTAAATGGGAAGAGTTGCGGCGAAAATAAGAACAGTAGCGTGTGAAATGAAAACAGTTGCGATGAAACATGAAAATAAGAAGAGTAACGGTGAGATTGAGAACACTTTCGGCGAAAATGAGAATAGTCGAGACAAATAAGGAAATATACACGGATATGACCTGGTATTTTTTTCTCCTTTATTTTCTCCTACGACGTTTCGGAGGGGTTTTCCTCCTTCTTCAGGTATGGAAAATTTTGGGAAAAAATGTCAAGAGTTATAGTTGACCTAATTGGCAATTTTGACTCTCTCACTGACACTCTCATCTCAACCTTCCCACAAAGATTCTTAAATTTCCCAAAATTTTCCATACCTGAAGAAGGAGGAAAACCCCTCCGAAACGTCGTAGGAGAAAATAAAGGAGAAAAAAATACCAGGTCATATCCGTGTATATTTCATTCAAATATTCTACTGACCGTAAAGAAAAGATCAAATAAGGAAATTTTAATCTTCAATTTGAATTCTATTTTCTTAAATTATTTTTTTTTTATCCAAATCTTATTTAGTGAACAAATTTTGTCAATGAAAAGATTTTATTGTATAAAAGTAATTTTAAAAAAATATTCGAAATTAACATTAGAAATTTATCTACTAAATAAACAGTCCAAAAATCATTTCAGTTACATCACTATATTAAATTTTCGTTTGTCATTAATTTACTTTTGATAATTGATATGTTGAATTTTGTTTTTTTACTACTAGATACGAAACACAAATTTGCATTATAAAGATAGTCCTATATAAATTTAGCTCAACGAAAAGTTTCTCGACTGAAGTATACGTCTTAATGGAAATTTAAAATTTTCTACTCAACTTCTGTAAAAAACATGAACAACTTTTGCTTCAAGTTTAACAACTTTTCTTCAAAAAACAATTAACAACTCTCGTCGAATGAATTCAACAACTCTCGTTTCAAAAATTCAACAACTTCTGGTAAAATAAATTAACAACTTTGTCTTAAAAGATTTTATAAACTTTTGTTTAAAAAATTCAACAACTCGTTGAATGAATTCAACAACTTTCTCAAAAATTAAACAACTTTTGCTTGAAAGAAATCAGCAACTTTTGCTGGAAATAATTCAACAACTTGCTTGAAAAATATTAACAATTGTTGTTAAAAGTCAACAACTTTTGTCAAAACAAATCAAAAACTTTGTCTTAAAAGAACTCAATAAATTTATTTGAAAAATTCAACAACTCGTTGAATGAATTCAACAACTTCTTTAAAAAATTCAACAACTTTTGTTTAAAAAAAAACAATAACTTTGTCTTAAAAGAATTCAACAACTTTTGCTCGAAAGAAGTCAACAACTTGCTTGAAAAATATTAACAATTTTTGTTAAAAAAATCAACAACTTTTGTTTAAAAAAATCGTCAACTTTGTCTTAAAAAAATTCAACAACTTTTGCTTGAAAAATATTAACAATATTTTTTTAATTCAACAGCTTTTGTTAAAAAAAAATCAACAACTTTGTCTTAAAATTATTCAACAACTTTTGCTTGAAAAAAATCATCAACTTCTGTTAAAAAATCAACAAATTTGTCTTAAAAGAATTCAACAGATTTGGCTCAAAAAATTTAACAACTTTTACTTGAAAAAAATCAAGAACTTTTGTTAAACAAATCAACAACGTTATCTTAAAAAATCAACAACTGCCTAAAAAAAATCAACAACTTGATTCAAGAAATTCAACAACTTCTGTTTCAAAAATCAACATCTTTGTCTTAAAAGAATTCAACAACTCTTTGAATGAATTCAAAAATTTTCGTTTACAAAATCAACAACTTCTGCTTCAAAGAACTCAATAAATTTAATTGAAAAATTCAACAAGTCTCGTTAAATGAATTCAACAACAGCTTTTTCTTCAAAAAGTCAACAACTTTTGTTAAAAAAAAAATCAATAACTTTGCCTTAAAAGAATTCAACTACTTTTGCTTGACAGAAGTTAACAACTTTTGTTCGAAAGAATCCAACAACTTGCTTGAAAAATATTAACAATTTTTGTTAAAAAAAATCAACAACTTCTATTGGAAAAGTCGACAACATTGTCTTGAAAGAATTCAACAACTTTTGTTTGAAAAATTCAAAAATTCTCGTTGAATTTGACAACTTTTGCATAAAAAAAGTTCAACAACTTTTCTTAAAAAATCAACAGCTTTGTGTTAGAAAAATCAATAGCTTTATCTTAAAAACTCAACAACTCTCGTTGAATGAATTCAACAACTTTCGTTTTAAAAATTCAACAACTTCTGTTAAAAAAAATCAACAACTTGCCTTAAAATAACTGACCAACTTTTGCTTGAAAAAATTCATCAACTTATGTTAAAAATCAACAATTTTGTTTTAAAAGAATTCAACTGATTTTGCTCAAAAAATTCAACAACTCTCGTTGAATGAATTCAACAACCTTGAAAAAATCAAGAACTTTTGTTAAATAAATCAGCAACGTTGTCTTAAAAAAAAATCAATAACTTTGTCTCAAAAGAATTCAACAAGTTTTGCTTCAAGAACTTCAATAACTTCTGTTTAAAAAATCAACATCTTTGTCGTAAAAGAATTCAACAACTCTCGTTGAATGAATTCAACAACTTTCGTTTAAAAGTTCTACAACTCTTGCTTCAAAATTCAGCAACTTTTGAAAAATCTACAACTTTTTCTTAAAAATTCAATAACTTTTGTTGAAATATTCCACAACTTCCATTGAATTCAACAACTTTTTTTTCGAAAACTACAACTTTTGCTTCAAAATTCGACAACTTTTGTTTGAAAGCTCTACAACTTTTGCTTCAAAAATTAAACAATTTTTGAAAAATCTAACTTGTAAATTCAACAACTTTTGTTGAAGTATTCTACAACTTTTGTTTAATGAATTCCAACAACTTTTGGTCGAGAAAATACATCAACTTTTGTGGAAAGAATTCAGCAACTTTTCCTTAAATATTCAATAATTTCTGCTAGAAATTTCAGCAACTTCTGCATGAAAATTCAACAATTTTTAAATTCCTTGCAAAAAATCCTGATTTGCTTTTATTAGTGTACAAATGGCCAGCCGGGCTTGAGTAGCTTACGAATTTTTCCGCGAGAGGCTCTGCAGTCGAACAATGGCGAAGAGCTGTCAGATGGCGAGAAAAAAACAGTTTGTGTGCGGAAATTTGTTGTGAAGAATAAATCCATCTGTCGCGTACAATTCAGCGTAAAAGGTTAATTTTGCTGTGAAATTCACTAGATACTGTGTCAATTGATGCTGTGGTGATAGTTGTGGAGTGAACGTGTGTGCGTTGGGGGTGGAAAAGGACGTGAAAAAAAAACAGGGAACGTGAGTGTGTAAAAAAGGTCCCAAGTTGTCTCCCGATGACATCGGTTTTGTGTCCATTTTGCCCAAAATTTCGCGTTTTTCCCTCATTTCCACATACAATTCCACACTGTAATGTTCTCAAACGGTCTGCCCTGTAATTTGCCCTTTCCCAGCTGCCTCGGAGTGCCAAAACACGAAAGGTAAAAAAGCGTTGGCCTCTTTTGTCTCCAAGAGTCCCGTCTTGTTGCTCTCTCCATCCTAATCGATTCTCTTTGTCCGGGAACAGCGACGAACTCCTGCCCATCAGCATGGGAAGTCGAGAACCAGTCATTCTCAATGTCTATGACATGGTAAGTGTACACAAAAAGAAGTTCTCATAGTCGTAATCTCTTTGTCTGAAAAGAGCTCAAAAGAGAGGGCAAGAAACCTGC
Source organism: Phlebotomus papatasi (assembly GCF_024763615.1). Lineage (NCBI taxonomy): Eukaryota > Metazoa > Arthropoda > Insecta > Diptera > Psychodidae > Phlebotomus > Phlebotomus papatasi. The sequence continues at coordinate 8,626,151 of NC_077223.1, forward strand.
CCAGACTTCCGCAATCCTTATCTCTATTGACTCATGGATTACCCCTTCGACTTTCAAGTACTGGATCAATGAGTACACCACCTCACTCGGCTTGGGGGTCTTTCATTCTGGGGTTGAGATCTTTGGGACTGAATTTGCCTACGGTGGTCATCCGTTTCCCTTTACTGGAGTCTTTGAGATCCAGCCACGGGATCACGATGAGCTAGGCGATCAGTTTCGCTTCCGCCAGAGCATCCAGATTGGCTGCACGGATTTCACGGAGGAGGAAGTTAGGCGAATTGTCGAGGAGTTGGGCAATCAATTCCGTGGTGATCGGTATCATCTCATGAATAACAACTGCAATCACTTCTCCAGTGCCCTCACGCAGATACTCTGTGGTCAGGAGATACCCAGTTGGGTCAATAGACTTGCACACTTCAGCTCCTGCGTGCCATTCCTGCAGCGATGTCTCCCAAAGTGAGTTATTTTAATTTTATCTCCAAATTTAACAATATCCTTTTGATCAGTGCCAAAAAAATCAAAATTTTCCACGTGGCGCCATCTGTAAGAAACTTTACCAAACCGTAGTGATGTGAAAAGTCTCATAAAAGTTTTATTTTATTCTCTGCGAAATTATAATTTACGAAGCATGAAGCTTATCAAAAGAAATGATCAAGTGATATAATTTAATTTCCCATTAATGGCCTCTACACATTGGGAGCAATTTTTGTCAAAAATTGCTTTTTTGAAGGAAATTCCCTGCAGCGTTGTAAGGGGAAACGTCAAATTTCTGTCAAAAACACAATTTTTGACGAAAATTGCTCCCAATGTGTAGACACCTTAACATTCAATGGCCAATTGGATCTGATCAAGATTTTATTGGAAATATTTTGTTTTTGATTTCGTGAGGAAAAATAAGGGAAGGAAGATTGCGGCCGAAGTAAAAAGTCAATGAAGTTTTAAAAGTAATTCTGGCCAGATATTTTCGGTTTGGGAAAAATTAATATGATGATTGAAAGAAATTATTATTGAAAAGGTTACTGGAGGGGTCGCTCAAAAAGCCTATGTCTCTATTTCTAGCCGCTTGGCTTAGTCTGCCAAAAATTTAACTGGAAAGTATTGAAAAAATCACTGTTAAGAATTTTGGCGAATGGAAAATTCCAAAGCTAGCCAGGATTTCTTTTATCCATTTCATAAATCGTGTTTGTGTTTGTAATGTAAAAAAAATTAATGAAAAGGACGTAAAAAGACATCACTGGGTACATGAGGCTATTCTAGTCCTTAATAACCCGTTTAAATCAAATTATTTCGAAATGCACCGATGTATTTCGAAAAATTTCTCTCCAAGTGGTTTGTTTCTGAGGTAAGGTCTCCTTTTCCCTAAATGTCTCGTGTAAAAAGCGCAAAATTACACAGATTTTATTTTATACAGATTTTCGAAAACATTTCGAACCTAATAAAGTTTTTCATATAAGATGTTTTGCACTGAAAATTATGCAAATTTGGTTCAAGGTCAAGCACAATGGGGAATAATAATTTTAAATGAAAACACCGTCGTTTAAAGAGACCGTAAGGTGTCTTCTGTTTATACGGAGGGCTTTAGAAATCCACTTTGCAGTGCTATGTATCTACCGATGAGTCTCGGGAAATGTCTCCTAAGGTGTCTTCTATACGGGGGGATTTCGAAATGCACCCCACTGTGCTATGCACCGGTGAGTCTTGGGAAATGTCCCCTAGTGGTTCATTCCTGAGATAAATTTTCTCCACCCTCTGTTATAAATTCTCCAAGTGTGCTCTAACTAAAATAGATAGTCTGGAAACACTTTCTATTTTATTTCGAAAGTTTTCGAAAGAAAACTTTCGGAATGAAATAGAAAGTCTAGCAGACTTTTCTATTTCATTCCGAAACGTTTCGAAGGTTTCGAACTTGCTTTGAGGTGGTATTGACAATAATTTAATAGAAGCCAAAGTGTCACCAAAGTAAATATTAATTGTTGATGAAAAATAAATTTAAAAGATATTGTATCAAACTCGTGTCACCGCAGGGTCTTACGACATGTTGTCAGGAATTTAAGGAAACATCGTCAGTTGCTTTACAATCCGAAAACGCTTTGCTAATGAAGTTGCTTTACAATAGCTAATGTTTAGTTTTCCTTTATATAATTCATGATAGCTAGACTTTATGAAAATCTTCATCTTACTTTAGTATACTCCTTGTGTTCTCTTGATAGAAATATTTTGTTTTTTGGAGATTTTACTCAACAGATCTTCTCCTCATATGTGTTATGGAACTGTTATTAAAAAATAGAGACATAATCTATTAAAATGAAAATTTTAAATTCACTAGACAATTTCACTGTAACACTAGGCATTTTTAATGATGTTTTTGCTGAAAGGTGTGAAAGCTCTTGAAAAATCTGCACAGACAGCACTTTATATTTCAATAACAAAAAACAGCTGATTGAGCTTCCAAAGAGTTATTTTTGTGCGCCAGAAATTAGGCAATTTCCACTGAGAATGCTCAGTGCGATATTTTGTGCGCCAGAAAGTAGGCAATTGTCACTGAGAGAAAGCTCAGGGCGATATTTTGTGCGCCTGAGAGTAGGCAAAATGACACGACGAGAAAGCTCAGTGAAATATTTTTATTTCGAAAGAAAAGTTTCGAGTCAAAAGTCCCCCCCCCCCCCCCCCTATAAATGCCGCCTGAAGGGTTATTGGTCCTAAATGAATTATTTAAACGTTAAAACTCTAAGAGATAAAATGAAAAGTCTGCTAGGTTTTGTATTCCAGCCAGGACACACTTGAAGAGATTATAACAAGGTAGGGAAAATTTATCTTATAAACAAACCAATAGAGCGGATTTTCCGAGATTCACCGACCAATAGAACAGTGGATTTTATTTCGAAATAACCTTTTTTAGAAAAATTCTAAAGGGCTAAAAGGGGATTTATATAGCAAAAAAGGGTAATTTTATCAGATGAAGTCCTTTGAATGGAGTTTTTCTTGCAATTTTACTTGATTCTCGGGAAAATCTCAAGAGCATATCCCTCTCATGGTGATACTGGCTCTTCTTCCAGAGAGTGGCTGACACCGAACGCCTTACAGCAATCAATAACGGCCATCCAGGATCGAGGAGGTGCCACTGCAAATACCACAGCTGCGACTGCCGTCGATTCCGACTTTGACTACGACAACAAGTGAGATGAGAACTTCCCGAAGAGATTTGAGATGAATCTTTAGAAAATAAGGCTTGCAGATCACAAAAAAAAAAACAGAGAAACACGTAAGAGGGTGTAGCAATTTTAAGGATATTCCAAGTCATTTGTTAGCAAAGAAAAAAAGGTCTCATTAATACCAAAATTTGATTTATAGTAAAAAGAAGTGACTCATAATTATTTTAAAAGAAAAACCATTATATTTGATGAGATTTGTAGAGATTCTCTTTCAAGGGCATTTCTGTTGCATCGTTTTTTTTCTACAATTTATGTAGGATCTTATCTTTCTAGGATTAGATTTAAACAAAAAAAAGAAGGAAAGAGAAATTTTATGTGGAGTCATTTTAAAGAACACGTTGTTTGTGTGAGGAGCATCTTGAGAAAGGAAGAGAGCTTTTTGGCTGCCTTGGAGGAAAAGAGTATCCAAAGGTAGTCAAAAGCTCTTGAGGAAGTTGTTTGTTTGATTGTCTGTGAAAGTATGTCTGGAGCTTCTATCTTTTGCATTAATATCACCAAAAAAAAAAACAGAAAATAAATAAAAGAACAATTATAGATCTTAAGAAAAAAATTCTCTCCGTCACAAATTTCCCACTCATTTACAAAGATCCCCTAAGTCTTTTCCTCCCTCTACCATTGTAAATAGAAATTTAATTAAAAAAATAAATAAATAAATAAACTACTTACATAAGGATAGGACGTTTGAAATACTTACAATTGTGAGAGACTAACATAAGAAACAGGCACTAATTTTATCAATTTTATTTTATTGAATGATTGAATAATAAAAATGTAATCTCTCAATGAATATTTTTTTATTTTAAATGCACAATCAATCGCTAAACCATTTATTTCAGGTAATCTCCAAGTTTTTAGGAAGGTAGCTTCGCTATACAAACATTGAAGGTAAAATTTTGTAATTTGATCAAGGGGTCTTGCATGTGAAAAAAACCGTGTCCATTGTAGAAATGTTTCTTAACCCTTTAAGGACGATTAGAACACCGGTGTCCCATAAAGAAAATAATTTTTCCTGACTACCTAAAGTTATTTTTTCTAATGTTTGTTACATAATTGTAAAGTAGAAGGTTGAAGGACTCTAGAATTTTTTTTGCAAGTCTCTAGCTATTTGCTATGTAGTAAATATTTAAGCTCAAAAATGGCGAATTTTTAATTTCTCAAATTCATTATTGATTTTATTTATTTTTTATACTTCCAATTTTTTTTAAGCAAAACCCTTTTGGAAATAAAATCTACAATACTCATACGTAATATTTTTCATTAAAGCGAAAAATATTATTCATTGGTATTGTCAGAAAAATTACTTACATTTTTGGGCTATTTTTGTCCCTATCGTTCACAGAGGCAAAAAATACACCGAATCAGACTCTGTTGGACTTTCCAAGGTTAGATGTAAGACTTATCATTGATTATGTTTCTCAGTTTAATTTTTATTGTTGATTTTCAGTTCGTAAAAAGTGTCTCGTCGTTAAAGGGTTAAAACTTATGTAATCGTAAAAAAGTCTTTCTCGAAGTTTACGAATGCGAGGAGGCTCAAGAAAGACTCCAAGGATATTCTGGAAACCTTTAAAAGCTTTCAAAAATAAAGAAATGAAAGAAAATTTTCATGAAACCCGAAAAATATTCAGAAAACTGAATGAAACTTAAATAAAAAGAAGACTTTCTTAAGGTTGAAAACCAAAAAACGAAAAAAAATCTTGGAAAGCTTCTGAAAAACCTTTAAGCTGGCTATACATTAGACATAATTTATTGAAATATTTCTTTTCAATATCAAATATTGACAAGGATTGCCTGCACATTGAAAAAATTTATTGACATAAATGTTTCAATATTGAAGAAATTTGTGCAGTGTGTAGGCAAATATTGAAATATTTGTTTCAATATGGAACATTTTATTCAATATTTCATTTCATTATTTTGAATGGCTACAAACTAGGCCAAATCATTTCAATAAAAAATTTCAAAGTCACATTGAAATAAAATTTCAAAGAAATTCTAAATATCAAATTGATTTGATATTTCCTTCAATATTTTTTAATGGTCAGGAATCTTCGTCCTTCAGAACATCACAGAACTGCTCGATTTTCCTTGTTCATGAATGAAAACACATCCAAGATCAAAATCCAAATCAAGACACATCTCTCCTGCTTCCTCCAGAAAATCCAAGATTCTCGGAATTCCGCTGTACATTTTGTCAAATCTTCCCAAGAACCCAGCTTGGTTAGCAGTTCTCATCTGGCTACTCCAGGAAATCATAGTTCCTTTGGAATTTTGTTGTGCACTTGGTCGAATTCACACAGAATTCCCAAATTGGTCAGAAGATTTTTAGTAACTCCTCACTACAGATCACTAAATCACAGATCTTCTTGGATTTTCTTCTGTATTTTGTCAAGAACACCTGAAATAGTCAAGGAGAAATCCTCTGACCAACTTGGGTATTTTGGGTGTTCTTGACAAAATCCAAAGGAAAATCCAAGAAGATCTGTGATTTTCTGGAGGAACCAGGAGCAATCTTTTGATCACCATGAATATTCCGGACGTATTTGACAAAAGATACAACAAAATCCCAGAACATCTGTTATTTTCTAGAGGAAGTAGGGGAGAAGTCCTGACAAAAACGGGTCTCTGGGAAGAATTGGACAGGATATAGAAAAGAATCTCTGATCCTATCTATGATGATGTTCTGAGATGTGTTTCTGTACATAATAATGCTAATTCCAAGAGTTTTTCTATGTTTAAAATGAACTGAATCTCTAACTAAAATGGTATTTTAATAAGTTGTAATATTGAAGTTTTAATATTGAAGTCAATTTGTTAAGTGTGTAGGCAAATATTGAAAAATTGGTTTCAATATTCTCTTCAATATAGAAGTTGTACTTCAATGTCACTTTGAAATGTTATTATTGCAATATTTCCCTAGTGTGTAGACAGCTTTAGATATCTATAAATTCAATTTTAGCTGTGTAAAAACCTCGAAAAATAAGATATGATTTCCCGCGAAATTTCACTTACAAAAAATCCCGCAAGGCTGCGCAGTAGTCGCAAAAACAGATGAGTCGAGAGGAGACGCATCATTTTTCCACAATTTTTCTTAGTTTTCTGTGAGAAATGAGCTTACATCAGAAGCGAAAATTAGTGTCCAGCATCGAGGGATGTCGCCCATCTCTCCACAATGGTCAGTTGCTGGTATCCACTGGGAATTCTTCAATTGATCACATAATTGGTAAGTCCTAACCTAAAAAAAATCACTCCGGGTCGTATTCAGAGGTGTTTTTGGCTTCCGGGGGGATGTTTAAGGCGGTGGCATGCCACTGGGAACGATTCTCCTGATAGAGGAGGACAAGTACAATAGCTATGCAAAGGTGCTCTGTCGATATTTTCTCGCTGAGGGTGTCTATAGGAAGCATTCAGTGTTTCTGGCCACCAAGGAGGACAATGCTGATGATTTTGTCCGGAAGCTTCCTCAAGCCATTGAGGAGGTGCCTGAGAAACGGACAGAGTTGAGAAATGTTGAGGAAGAGATGAGAATAGCATGGAGATACAATGATTTGCCAAAAGTGAGCCTGGAGCAGGGTTCAAAGAGAGATTATCATTTTGATTTGTCCAGGAATGTACCTCAGGGTGACATTGACACCTGTGACATTACAAGTATTGGGAGTAATGAGAATTTTGGGCAATTGCAAAAAGCTCTAAAAGAGAAATTATCCGATAAATGCTTTAAATTGTCTGAGGAGTCAGAAAAGAAACTCCTCAGGATCTGTCTGAATTCCCTGGGTTCACCACTCTGGTGGACCAAGGAAGATTTTGAAGGGAAATTGGTGAGATTTTTAGTGATCCTGAGGAGCTTGATGCGGAATTCCACAGCTGTTTGCATGATTTCAATCCCAACTCATCTCTTCCATTGCCTGGAGCCTAAACTCCTGGCCAGGCTGAGGAATCTCGTGGACTATGCCATAGAAATTGAGTCATTCAGTGGTGCTGAGGCTGAAACCAATGCCATGTACCGGGAATACCATGGTCTTGTGCATATTCACAGAATTACAGCTGTGAACACTTTGGCACCTTTCCGGCCAGAAACCTTCGATCTGGCGTTCAAGCAGCGCCGGAAGAAGTTCGTGGTGGAGAAACTCCATCTGCCTCCAGGTGAAATTTACCATTTTTAATTGGCTCGGTCACCTAACTAACCGGGATGGGCTTTTCTGCAGACATTGCTGAGCTCAGTGACACTCTTGTGCCTCGTCCGGGACTCTCCTGCAGCTCGGCTGTTGCTCCAGGGACTCGATCACTGGACTTCTGACTCCGACGCATGGCGGGAACGATCTGACGCTGTGGATGAGGCAGATGTGGTGGAATTTGGTGAGCGTCAAAAAGTTTCCGCTTGGCTGGCATTTCCTTCCTTCCATAGAGCACACAAAAGCTTTCAAAGTAAACCCTTTTAAGCTTATGGTATTTGGGATTCTTTTGCAGGAAATTACGTAAATAAAAAACAATTCCCCTCGCAACGAAATTACTGATAATCCTGATAAGCATGTCAATTATTTTTCAATGGTTTTATTTATTTGTTTTTATTTTTAATAAGATTTAGCACCCCTGGCGGAAATTTACTGCACTTTCAATGTCCTAAAAAGTTGCTGTGTGATAGATTTAGATTTTATCCTAAAAGAAACAACTAGGCCTTAGCAAAAAAAAAACCTTTCCGTTTGATTAATTTCTTGTTTTATTTTTTAATATGAACCCATTTGTTGACAAATGGAAAATTCCTAAATACTTAAGAATATCACAACTTTAGGTGCCTTCCGCTAGGGGTGCTAAAATCAGACAAAATCCATTATCAAGTTTTTAGTGTAAATGTCTCCAAATCCTGACTTTCAATTTTAATGAAATTTTTGTTGATGCCTAATATAAAAAGTTAAATTTTAAGCATATTTTCTAAATCATTTTAAATATATAATCGTTTACACAGAAAAAAAAATATTTTGTAAAATTGTTCGTAAATGTTTGTGAAATCCTATGGAGGACTTACGAAATTCTCGTGAATCGTATAACCCACAAACAAATTCGTAAAATTTTGTATTTTTTTCACAAACATTGGCCTCAATTCTGAGACCAAGATCAAGATCAAGAAAATTTCAAGATTTTGGTATTCTGAAATCAAAAAATCAAGATCAAGATGTCAAATGTCTTGGAATCTTGAAATCCAAGACACAAACCGTGTGGATATCAAAATTTGCAATTCTGGAACCAATATTTCAAGATTTCAAGACGTCAAATTTCTTGTTTTCTTGAAATAATTCCAAGAACCTCTCGGAGGTGCTTGGAATTTTCAAGATACTAACAATTTGAAGAGTTTCATGCGGAAATAATTTTTGATAAGGAATATTTCTATAAGAGATAATACAAAAAGAGAATTACTTTGAAAAAATACTGTGTTTGATCTTGTAATTTAATCGTAATGGTACATATTTCTAGATGTACGTTTCGAAGTACAAGACCTTGAGCAGATCTGCAAAAGAATCACATCTTGAATAAGCATTTCAAGGTTTATTACACGTCACAAGTTTTGTTTTCACTTCTTTTATTCCCGATTATGGACTGTCATATATTATTTAATAATACAACCTATAATTAATTTTTCTAATTTATACGGCGAAATTTCAGCAAATTCGGCAAAGAAATGAAGATATTTGTGAGAACTGACGTTTCGTTAAGTGTGGAAAATCTTGAAATCTTGGTTCTAGCTAAGACAATTTAGGTTCCATAAATGTTTTGCGTCAGAATATGAAATCTTGATCGTGGAAATATTTGACAGCTTGTAATCTTGATCTTGATCTTGGTCTCAGAATTGAGGCCAATATTTCATTTTATATTATTTTTATGTAAAAATGAGGCATGGCGGAAAGTGGTAATATTCTAAAATTGATTCACCACCTGTCGCCATAGCTTTTCAATAGGCGACGCTAACTTCACTTCATAGATTTCCAGTTGTCAAATCTACTTTGTTTACTTTCTGCAATAGTCTAATAATTTGATTTATCAAATCATTTAATGAAGAAAAATCATTTAATGTGAGTAATAATAAGGTGATCATGAGAAAAAGAAATGCTGAATATATTTGCATAATATTGCTCAAAATAATCGAGTTTTAACTTTTCCAAGTGGGTGGCGAAAAGTAGTTACAGAACTGGCGAAAAGTGGTAAAAAGTGGCGACGAAGTGGTTATTTTTGCATTGTTAATAAAAATTAGTTTTTGGAGTAGTCCAGCGTTAAATTCTAGGAACATTGTTTTCACGAATATGCAGCCAATACATCTAAATAACTTTGTGTCAAATTTGAGTTATCTTGAAATAAGGGGTCAAAAGTTATAATACAATTAATTTCACTTTTTCCTAAAAGTGGCGATAAGTGATTACTCCACCCTACATTCATTTAAATTTTAATTGAATGATTATGGGCTTTTTGGTACGCCCATGAGGTTCAACAAAAGACTTTGAAATCCAGTCAAAGAGATTTTCTTGTACGAAAGATTTATGCAAAGTGGGAAACGGTCTCGCACTGCTTCACTCTCACTACACACTTCATTCAGATTTCAAGTACAAGGAATTCCGGTTTCAGTGAAAACGGATTGAAAGAATTTGATATAAATTGCCTACTATTGGGAGCTCATTCATAAAAATCATTTTTGAAATGCCCGTAAGGCGTCTTCTATACGGGGGAATTTCGAAATACACCCCACTGTGCTATGCACCGGTGAGTCTCGGGAAATCTCCCCTAGTGGTTCATTCCTGAGATAAATTTTCTCCACCCTCTGTTATAATTTTCCCAAATGTGCACTAACTAAAATAGTAGTCTGGGAGAATTTTTATTTCATTTCGAAACGTTTCGAACGTCAATCACACAGTGTTTTACAATTAAAGAATTTGTTAAAGAGTGCTAAAGTTAATATTTATGCTTGGTGACAAACACTTCATAAGGAAGAGGAGATGGGGCACACATCCTCTATTTCAAAACCGTCCTACCGCAGGATTTTATTCCAATATTGTTGCTAAATTAAGAAAATATCCTAAGTTTTTATTTTCCTATAAATCAACTTTATTCATATACGTAAGGGTCTCTAAGTTCCTAGAAATTGATTGAATATCACTTTTCAGCTGACAGATTCCATAATTACACAAGGATGTTTATTTAACAATTCGACCATATTCAAATGAAGATTAAACGATAGAGATCGATACCGTGTCCCTATTTCACCTGCTTTTCGACTCTTGATAACTTTGAAAATAGTTCACGAGAAAATCATCTCTTGAAATACAAAAAAAAACAAAAAATTAAAATCGCTTGAAATGTCAAAATATTCGAACATAAACAAATGGAACTTTCGAAGAGGGAGATTTTAAGCGCCGAAAGATAGGCAAAAATGCACCGGTCTAAAACTCAGTGGGGGACTTTTGTTTCAAAATGGCGGTTTCGAAATAAAATCCCCCCGTTTAAATGCTCCCTAATGGCCTCTACACACTGGAGATATTTATGTCCATATTAAAGAGTTTTTCCTACACAAGCGTAGGGAATTTGCTCCAATATGAACATAAATTTCTCTAGTGCGTAGAGGCCATAAGTGTATGCAAATATTTTTCACGCGGTAATGTACTTCTCTTGAACCGTTGGCGCTGAATATAGGCTGAAAGATTGGCGCAGAAAATGTTTGCATACATCACGGCGCTTCCGTGACTTTTTTCAAAGATATCTCCTGTGCTTATGCAAATTTTCCGTGTCATAGAAGTGAATTCACCGCCTTTTTTTCGGTCCTGAGAATTTCTTTCAAAGAGAAAAACTCTCTGTAATCAAAATATATGTAAAAAGAAATTCAATTGCTGTCTAATACTGCCACGATCTCTCCTAAGATAAATCTGTATTTAACAGAGTTTTCCGATGCAATTTTTTGAGGTTATTTATAGCTTTTGTTGAATAATTAATAAAATTAGTTGGTATTGGGACATGGTAAAAGGTAAAAATAGATCATAAAACGTCAGTTGTCTGAAAGTGCCCCACAATCCTGTACAAGGATAAAAAGCAGGGCATTGCTATCTAGAAAAGCACGTATGCGGTATTAAAGTTTCCCAGGGATACCTCTGTGTGTTCTGTGGAAAGGAAGATGAAAAGCCAGAAAGAATTTTAGCCTCTTCCAAAAGACTAAAACTTTTTGACTTTTCCAGGATTTCTACAAAGGACTTTTACAATGGAACTTCTAAAGTTAGGGTAGAAGGAAGTCATGAATATCTCCATCCATGTACAAATCTACTATCAAAAATAAAATAAATGAGACTAATTTTAAAAATGAGAAAATCAGTCGATTGCAATATGTGTGAAGTCTTTTTTGGGGAATGGCGTCTGCAGCAAAAAAAAAAGAGCCACTCTCGCCGTGTGCTCAATCTCGGGGCTCTCCGCTACACATGAGAGACTCCCTGAAAACCGTTGAATTGTTCGGGGTGTCACACTCTGTGATTCCCACAAATACACCCACGCCATCGCCATTTTTCTCGCCCTGAACACTCCAAATCTCTCTTGTGGCTCATCTTCAGGTCAACGGAGCGTCTTTCGTGGAAGGGTTAAAAGGTCTCTCAGGTGGAAGAATTGTGGGGAGAAAATCAGGGACGTACGTCGACTGTGTCACCAGATTCAGTGACTATTGTCTTTTAGAGAGTTCAAAGTTGTTTTTGGGGAAGATGTAGGAAGAGAGAAGAATTTTGTGCTTTCACGCCTCAGTGTCTCTTTGTGCTGAAAGTGTCCGGGGCAGTAGCCCTTTAAGAGTGCGAGATGCCATCCAGAGAACTCCAGGGACACAAGGTTGTCCTGGGTGCGGCAAATTTTGTGTTTTTAACGTGTGGAATGGCACTCCTGGCCGGTGGATTTTTCCTCTTCACGGACAATCCCAGAATACTACTTTCGCGACTCCTGGGAGCAACAAGTGAACAACTGGTGGATCTTCCGCAACCATTGTTCTTCTACATTGCATTGGGACTCGCAGGAGCTGGATTTATTGCCATCTGCGCAGCTTTAATCGGATGCTGGGCTGCCTGTTCCGGAACTTACTGCATTCTCTCAGTGGTGAGTACATTTCCTGGTGCACAGTTCCGCGGAAATTTGTTTTAGCGTTTTGTCAAGCCAAACGGAAGTTTCAGTTTGGCTGGAGATGTGAGAGATGCTTTTTCATTGAAGCTGACTCTTTGTTCAGGTCTCTCCTCATTTCTATTGAAATTTATACCAGTAGAAAGTTCAGTGGCAAAAATACTTTTAAAAAATTAAATTGATGAACATAAGAGAAGTTTGGTGCGAATAATCTAGAAAATCATAGCGGAAAATGGATATTTTCATGTTCTTTGTAACGCTCATTACATTGAAAAATGTTTAGAGATTCGAAGAAGACTTTAAAGAACTTCGATGTTTTATTAAGTTACCGCTAGAGGCGCACAAAGTCAAATAAAAGCCAGAATGATGTAGAAAAGTTGGAATTTCTGACAAATCAATTTGGAGTTCGGAAAACTGTCTTAAAACTTGATAAATAAAAACAAGTAAAATTTAAAAGGGGGATGTGCGGTGCCTTAGGATGACTCAAGCTTCGGACAACTCATTTTTTTTACAGAGGTACAGGATTAGAATAATATTTAGAAATGTGGACATTTTAAGAGGGTTGCCTGAATTAGAAGACCAAAAATTAGCTGTTTATATATAGCGATTTTTTAAGAAGGAGAAAACTACTCAAGAAATTTTTGATATATTTTGATAAATATTTAAGGTGCTTTAATATTTTTTTTATGGAAAAAGAGAGATGACAAAGCGTCCCAGCTTTGCGAAATGCTCGAGCTCACCAGATAGAACTCTCCATGAATTAGTTTTTCGCATGATCTTTTGTTGCTTATAGTAAGGTGGGGTAACTGGATCGTTTTTCGAAGAGTGCTACTTAAACGCTTGTTTTTGGACTGATGAAATTCTTTTTTACTTCTTCTAAATCCACAGAATTATTCACTGTTCCATTCAGAAACATAATATAGAAAAAATTATCAAAAATATTAAAGAAAATTTTTAAAATAATGATAATACTGAAATAAGTCAACATGCACTAACTGGGTCGCCTTTCCGCTAATTCATTTTTAACAAAATCTTAGCCAAGCTAGCCAAGGCTTTTGCCAAGACACAAACCTTTCGCTGGCCTTAGACCAGCTAAAATAAAAATAAAATTATAATGATAGTACTACTCATAGGTCATAGTACTACTACAGCGACTACAGCCCTTCTGAGACTTAACTATGATATTGCGTCTTCTATTGATCGAAGTCGCTTTGTGATCCTTGTTCTTCTAGATTTGACTAAGGCTTTTGATAGTCTTCCTCATAATCTCCTTTGCTATAAATTGTGTTCTCTTTTTAATTTCTCATCTACTGTGGTTGCCCTTATTCAATCTTACTCAGTGCCGGATTTAGGTGGGTTCCCCGAGGCTATGGCACCGGGCCCCCACATTTTAAGGGCCTCCACATTTTCAGAAGTTTACTATAGTCACAATGGTCACAAAATAAAAATTATTACAAAAAAGCTACAGTTTAACCTGCTTTAAGTATTAACAACATGTAATACAACATGTAGTAAGATTCTTACTTCAGTGGAAGATCACTGAATAGAGATGAAGATCACTGAATAGAGTCATGACTCTATTACTTAGTCCACTGCTTTTTCCCCTCTTCATCAATGATCTACTCAGTATTGCTGAGATTGCTCTTTTCATCTTTATGTAGATGACCTTCAAATCTACCTTGAGGGCAACCCTTCCAATCCTCAAGAAGCCTTTCACCACATGAATGCTAATCTTTCCAGAATTGAACACTGGGTATTATTCAATGGTTTGATTTTAAATCCCAAAAAATTCCAAGCTGTAATTTAAAAAAAAAGGATTGTCTCTTGATTTTCATCTGATACACCTTTATACGGTGAAACTATTCCTTTTCTGATCAAGTCAAAAATCTAGGAGTAATCTTCAACACAACTTCTATTTGCCGTAAGGTTAATTATATTCTCTTTACCCTTCTATGCTTCCGGGACATCACACCCTATGATACTCGTTTGATCCTCGCGGGAGCGCTTCTTTTTCCTTCTTTGTTTTGGCAAATTATTTAAAAAAAAATATGTATTTAAAGGACCAATGAGAACATATCAGGATAAATTTCTAGTGTTTATTTCTTTAAAAAACTTCATTAAAACCAATAGACATCTCGTACGCCGCGTAGAAAAGCTTCAAAAAATATTATTCAAACATAACTATAATATTACAGTATAAAGGAAATATTGTTATATTAATAGTTACGGTCACTGATTAATAAAAGCGCGATAAAAAATGTAATTAAAAAAAAACATGATAAAAAATAATATAAGGCCAAAGCAAGAATCGAACTCGAGACCTTTACATTATAAACACCATTCGCTACACACAGAGAAATTTTAGTGGCATAACAACTCCAAATGGTGTTGTCGGACACACCAACCTCAACCCCAAAATCAACTAACCCCAATTCGGTGTTCAGAATACACCAAGTGGTGTCACAAAGTAACTAACACCGGCTTTGGGTTTCTGATTACACCAATTTTACACCAATTATTAACACCAAATTTAGCGTTGTTGGAACACCATTGTGGATTTTGTATCACACCATCTCAAGAAAATATAGGTGTTCCTTTTACACCAATAAATGAAAAATGTCTACAGATTTGCAACTAAAACTAAATGATCAAAGGATTTAGAATTAGGGCATTGGCATTCATTGGATGGGATTTGAAATTAAATTCCTGGGTGTTTCTATTTAAGAATTTTCCATTTTTCTGCGTGATTTTTATTAATTTTTGACCATTGTTTGAGGGCTTGGGGCCCTCCCTGGACGATATTCTCTGTATTTCAAAGCCATTTGGTGCGTGAAAATCTTTTTACAACATTTAAGCCTGCGCCGAGATTTGAACACGCGACCTTTGTGATGACAGTCGAGCATCTTCCAGCTGCGCCACGAACTCCTATAATGTATTCAAAGCATATCGGGAACCGTTGCATCGGCACACACGATATTCCAAAATTAGAGATTACAATTAGAATTACAGATTTGCAACTAAAACTAAATGATCAAGGATTTAGAATTAGGGCATTGGCATTCATTGGATGGGATTTGAAATTAAATTCCTGGGTGTTTCTGTTTAAGAATTTTTCATTTTTCTGTGTGTGTGGTCGATGGTGAGCGACGAACACCGTTTGGCGTTGCAACAGCACTGTTTAGAAAATTGATGGTGTTACTTTTGCACCATTTCAGAGATTTCTGTGGCGGAGTTAATACAACACCGCCAAAGCATTTCATAGAACACCATTGATTCAAAACTAGGTGTTAATTTGGTGTGAATGCTACTACGTTTGGTGTTCAAGCAACACCAACACCAAATTCAACCCCAAATTCAACACCGCTTTCTCAAAATCACTTCTCTGTGTGTAGCCCACTGTACCACCGCTGCTTCTGCTGGCTCTAGGCCAGGCCTGAGCTAAAAGAAAAGCCGAAGTGAATTTGGTGGTGCCAGTTGGGATTCTTCGAAATGCCGCGAAAATTCACGTAGAGAAAATGAAAGGTTTTTTAATGTGAAAATTGTTTAATTCCTTAGAGTTAAGTCATTTTCACAAGAAAATGCTTTTGATAATTTAGTTGAATACAGTTATTTGGGTTAATTGTGAATAATTGTCGATATTACAACAATAACATTGGGATGAAATTTTGAGCTGAAAGACTCATATTCTTTTGAGCTGTCCCAAAATTCAGAATAGGTTTGAGAAAAACCCTTTTGTACAACACTATTTTGGTTAATAAGGAACGCAAAAGTACATATTACAAGAAGGGGCACGACCTGCTAATAAGGATAAAATAGAGAAGAAAATATTTTGTAGGATTTCAGAGATTTTTTTGCAACCGCAGTGCCGCCAGACGTTTGTCAAGTGAATTGCGCACGATTTAGGAAGCTTGTCATTTGAAATGATATTTTCTTTAAATTTCTTCATATTTCCGCAAGATTTAAATAAAAGGGTGATTAGTGAACAGCTACCCGTCTTCCGACAAAGATATCAAGAAGACAATTTATTTTTATAAGAGTTTTTCTTTCTATTATGTCTTTTTTGCGCAAAAATATTCATCATGGCATCGTGAATAAGCGGGATTAGTATTACCAGCACGGCTACCTGCAATTTCCATTAGAACTATTAACACAAAATTTCCGATACTACACGACTTTTAATAAGCACAGGTCTGCTCTAGGATCTCCTTTATCTTATGCCCTTTATTAAATCATTAAAAGTGCTTTATTTTAAAGGAAAGAAAAAATTAGCACTTTTTGAGTATGACACGTTCTTTATGATGCTTATCTGAATCTATGTTGTTAATATGAAGCCAATCTGAATTTAATGACTCTGGATGTCCTACCTGTCGTATCTTTTGGTTAGGGAAGGTTCAGCCAGGTTTCGAGGACGAGAACTCGCAGTGCCTAAAGTTCAAGGTGACTGCCTCTATCGGTCACTTTTCGTAAAAGGCGTCATTTTGTTTAATTCTCTTCCAAGTGATAGCCGTATTTCTGCGGCTGCCATTCGTAATTTCTTTCTGCAGGCTGGATCAAAAGTTAGTATTAACAAAGTACTAACAAAGTTAGTATTTACACATTGAAAAATATTGTAGAAGTTTACCAATACGAAGCATTTAAAATCATTAAAATCGGATTTATGCCGATTTTTCAAGTGAATTCTTTTAACTCTTTCGCGTCATTAGGGTCATATATGACCCGGGGAAAAAACAATTTTTTTTGACTATTAACATTAATTGAAATCTATCGGTTTGTGCACGACATCATAATAGAAGGATGTAAGATTCTTCACTAATTTTCTCAAGACTCCAGATATTCAGGAAAAGAAAATATTTGAAATCAAAAATCACTAATTTCGAACTTTGTGAAATGACTTTTCCTTTTCAAAATTTTTTATATTAATTTATTTTTTTCATCAAAAAGTTGTTTAGAAACACAAAATAGAATATCTAAAGATTGTATATTGCATATTTTGATATAATAAACTACTCTCAATTTTCCAAAAAAGCGTGTAGAATTTTCCGGGTCATATATGACCCTATGGTCCCCAAGGGTAACAGTGTTTTCGTCCCAAACCTATAGCGAAATGTAGTTGGGACTGGGACATTGTTTTTCTTCGTGAAATGCAGGTGGGACATCTTGCTCCTGGACATTTCATCTTATATCTGATGAATTATAACATATTTTGCAATATTTTGTGCAATTGTATTGTGTGTGAATAAATATGTGGATAAGTTTATTTTTGCCAAATACCACTCAAAATATTGTGACAGTGACTGTTCAAGGGATTACCAGGAAGATTCCTTAAACACCAAGAGTACAGTGTTCACCAAAGCAATCCAGTTTGCCATGGTTTTGGCCAAATTAATAACTTCAAGCAAAAAAAACTCTTAAAAAGCCCGTGATATATATAGATTTTGAAAATGGTAAATACACTTCCCTTGAGGACAACAGGGTCATATATGACCCGGAGTTTTTCCGAGTTTTCACGCAATGGACATTTTTTTTCCTCTCTGAACTATTATATTTGATCATAAAGCATTAGGAAAAACTCAATTTTACATGAATTCACTTGCTGAATAAAAGTGGGACGCGAAAGAGTTAAGGGTTTCTGGTCTAAGCTGATTTTTTGGGACATTACACGGAATCTTGGTATTATGCACATTTTTGGGACCGAAAAAAATGCTCGAAATGGCATTATGCATTAAGAAAATTTGCATATTTACTACATCTAGGACTATACATTGCGTGATTTGCGAGACTTTTAGTCTCTAGTAGAGTCTAGTAGGGTATCGGGGAGGAGGGATAGAATATCTTTGAGATCTATAGGTGAATTGTCCATTATGATAAGCTTTAAAATTTATTTTAGTCTAAAAGAATCGATGGTTTAGTTCTTAAAGTTTAAAAAAGATGTTTCTGAAGAAGAAAGAAGGGCTTGAGCAAAGAACTAAATCATCCATCTTCTCCAGTCATAAGTATTAGAGAACCCTCCTTCACACCTTCATTCTACCCTCCTTCACGATACTCTCGAGATTGAAAGCCTTGAAAGCCCTGCAAATCCCGCACTTAATTTCTGAGAATTAAATCGCATTATCCATGTACTGAGTTTTATTCGCTTTGTTTGCACTAGTATGGGCAAAAAAATTTTTACCAAGTATCCATAGTAGAGAAATCCTCAAAAGAAACTTCGCAAAACTTAAAGGTTGCTTCGGAAACTTCCGAAAACTCGAAAAATTCTTCGGAAACTCGAGAAACTCAAGAATTCCTTTGTGAAATCCTTTAGTAGAGGCCATTACAGAGGACTTCCGGTAACTGATCTTCGTGCGATGGTAGTTCCGGGAATGTAACTGGATCCTAGAAGCAATAAATTTGTCTCTTAAACATTCCTGATTTCGAATCTTTGTCATTCGCTCTTTCTGTGTTTTTCATTTTGCTTCCAATTTTTTTTATCACAATTGTAAGAGGGATGACACTATTTTGTGATTAAATAAATAATAATAATAAATCTGTATAAATCTTGGCATATAGGATCTATGATTCAGGGTTTTCGGTCGTTTACCTGATGAGATCGGTCGTGGTAAGTCGGCGGCAGACGCAACCAAGCATGAATTGAGGAGAAATATAAGTTAATTTTTTCCAAAAAATCTTGATTGTTGAAGAATTGGAGCAGTTAAGCCATATGGCTAAGTCCCAGGTCTGAAACCCGTATAACTTTGGATGAGGACTAAGAACAGTGATGTTATTTTTTAATATATTTTATTTAGCCAAATTATACATGACTGCACAATATCGAGTAGCTAAGAATATTATTTTTGAACATAGAACACTTAAGTTAACTTAAATACTATGAGGAAGGGGAAATGGGCGGGAAAATAAGGAAAAGAGTGGGTACTTGTGAAATGGGAAGGAGGAAGTATGAGATTGGAAAATGTTGGGAGTGAATGGGAAGGAAAAACAGGAAGGAGGAAGGAATATTGTGAAGGATTCGCAACATTCCTCCCACCTGGAGGAACGCGCACGTCCTTGTGCCGGGGGGGGGGGGGGAAAACGAGGAACCTATGCTTAAATACAGATATATTATAATAATTTATTTATAT
Source organism: Phlebotomus papatasi (assembly GCF_024763615.1). Classification (NCBI taxonomy): domain Eukaryota; kingdom Metazoa; phylum Arthropoda; class Insecta; order Diptera; family Psychodidae; genus Phlebotomus; species Phlebotomus papatasi. Next base: position 8,645,598 of record NC_077223.1, read on the forward strand.
ATAACACTTTTCTTTTTTTCTTCATTTTTTTTTTAGAAAGACTAACACATGAAATTTAATTCCTATCTTCACACATTTTCTTTTTGTTTTGCCAGTAAGAATAACTATGAAAGTATTTAATTCTATGTTCTCAATACAATTGCTAATTTTATTATGTTAGAGATTTACTATATATTTTTTTCTTTATTTCTTTCTTAAGATAAAAAAATTATGACAAATTACTATGAAAAAGAATTCCAGACGATCCAGGAATAATTATTTTACGATGATTCCATATTGCGGATTCTCTTTGAGCCTCGGTATGATCGTTATTAAAAGACACGAGGTTATTTGGTTAGTGGTTCGATTGCGGGACAAAAGTTGATTAAGGGGTGTTTTTTCAGTGGATTTGTGCACAAAGAGAGGCTCTCTACTCGAATATGGCTATTTAGGGATCAGCAATCCTTTCCCAGGCGTACCCTCTAAAATTTTTTTTAGTTACTTTTTTTATCATAATTTTATTTAGCGGAATTACATGACTGCACAATATCGAGGAGGTACACTGAGAGAAAAATTAAATCACAAAATTGACTTTTCTAAATTTATTTCTACAAAAAAACGAAAAATCGAAATTTTATTCTCTTTTAGCCTTATTTTAGTTCTAAATTTACATCCTCTTCACTGGGAAAATGTAATAAAAAATAGAACAATTACTTATTAATATCCTTAAAAATTCTATTTTTGGCATTGAAATAAAAAAAAACAATCACTGAAGTCTTAAATTTATTCTGCAAACTTTGAAGATTAAAATTTAGTCCAAGAGGGAGACATCAGATCCATCTGTACACCACTTCTAGCAATATTTCTAGCACTTCTTGCACTTCCAGTACAATAATTCAATGAATTTAATTAAATTTATTGAATTATTCCAAAAGAGTTTAACGACTCATCTGGAGAAAGCCTTGTCAGTTTCTCAAGAAACGTTCCCTGAAATTCGAAAAACTCAAAAATAGCTTCGTAAAATTTCATCGCGAAACCCAAAAAAAACCACAAATTACTTATCAGAACCGGATAAATTCGAAGATCGAAAAATCCGAAAAACCCAAAATAGCTTCATCTAACTCCGAAGAATTCGAAAATAGCTTTGCAAAAACTCGTGAAACTTAAAAAAATATCTTCAGGAAGCTCAAAAGGAATTTCGCAGAACTTAAAAGCTTGCTTCGGAAACTTCCGAAAACTCGAAAATTCCTTCGTGAACTCGAGGAACTCAAGAATTCTTTTGTGAAATCCGAAAAATCAAAAAGATGCTTGGCGAGATTCCGAAAAATTTATTCGTAAACTCTGGAAACACAAAATTTTCTCCGAAGAACTCAAAAGAACTTGCAGAAACTCGAAAAATTTTTAACGTGAAACCAAAAAGCCTGAAAACTTCTTCGGTAAAATCGGGAAACTCAAAGACTGATTCATGAAATTAAAAATCTTTGCAAAACGCGAGAAATCCAACAATTGCTCCGCAAAACTCGAAAAACTTGATAATTTCTTTGTGAAACCCGTGAAAATTTCTTCGATAAAGTCAAAAATTTCCTTACGAAACCCGAGAAACCCAAAACATTTCTTTGTGAAACCCAAGAATTTCAAAAAATACCTCTCGAAAACTCTAAAATTTCTTCGTGATACGCAACAAATCTAAAAATTTCTTCGCGAAACATGAAAAGCTTGAAGATTTCTTCGAGAAACCCTTGAAATCTTTTCGAGAAATTCAAAAAAATCTTCATAAAACCCTGGGAAACCCTAAAATTTCTACACGAAATCTAAGTATGTCAAAAAAGAACTTCGGGAAAAGTTAGAAATTTCTTCACGAAACCCGAGAAACATAAAAATGTTCCCAAGAAATTGAAGTATTTCAAATAGTATCTCCGGGAAAATTCAAAAATCTCTTCGTAATACGCAATAAATCATAAAATTGCTTCGCGAAGCATGAAAAGCTTGATGTTTTTTTTTTTAGAAAATCCTTGAAATCTCTTCGGGAAGTTCAAAAAAATCTTTTTAAAACCCGGGGAAACCCTTAAAGGTCTAAACGAAACCTAAGTATTTCAAAAAAAAAAAAAGGTTTTCGGAAAACTCTAAAATTTTCCGGAAAACGGATAAAAATCCAAAACAGCTTCGTAAAACATGAAGAGCTTGAAGATTTTTCGGAAAACTCTTGAAATCTCTTCGAGAAATTCAAAAAAAATCTTCATAAAACCCGAGGAAACCCTAAAATTTCTACACGAAACCTAAGTATTTCAAAAAAAGAAGTTTGGAAAACTCAAAAATTTCATTCCGGAACGCGAGAAATTCAAGACATTTCTTCGTGAAATCCAAGTATTTCAAAAGATGCCACCGGGAAATTCAGAAATTTCTTCGAGAAACTCAAAAATTGTTTTACAAAATCCGAGAAACGCAAAAAAAATGCTTTGAGAAACACGATAAACTTGAAGATTTATTCGAAAACCCCAGAAAATGTTTCGTAGAATCCAAACGTTTCAAAAAATAACTTCGAGAAATTCAAAAATTCTGCAAAAGAACTTGAGAATTTCATCGTGAAACTTGAGAACCTCGAAAATAGCTTCAAGAAGCTCATGAATTTCTTCACGAAACCCTAGAAACTCAAAAATTTCTTCTGGAAACCCAAGTATTTCTAATCATAAGTATCGTAAACTCATAAATTTATTCGAGAAACAGAAAAAAATTGTTTCAAAAGACCCGAGAAACACGACAAAACTTGAAGATTTTTTCGCGAAACCCGGAAAATTTCTTCGAAAACCCCAAATATTTTAAAGAATAAGTTCAGGAAATTCAAAAATTCTTGAAAGAACTTGGAAATTTCCTCGCGAAACTTGAGAACATAAAAAATACCTTCAAGAAATTCAATAATTTCTTCACGAAACCGTAGAAACCCATAAATTGCTTCTGGAAACAGAAAAACTTCAGAATTTTCTTCGAGAAACTCAAAAATTGTTTCACAAATCCTGAGAAACCCGGAAAAAAATGCTTCGAGAAATACGAAAAACTTGAAGAGTTCTTCAAGATAGTCGGATTTTTTTTCGAAAAACCCAAGAAATGTTTCGTAGAACCCAAATGTTTCAAAAATAACTCTGGAAAATCTAAAAATTCTGGAAAGAACTTGGAAATTTCCTCGCGAAACTTCAGAATCTCGAAAATAGCTTCAAGAAACTAAGCCAATTTCTTTGCGACACGCGGAAAATTTCTTCGAAATACTCAAAAATTGTTTCGAGAACCCAAATATTAAAAAAAATAAATAAATAACTCCGGGAAAAACCAAAAATTCCGCAAAGAACTCAAAAATTTCCTCGCAAAACTTAGGAACATCAAAAAGAGCTTCAAGAAACTCATTTCTTCACGAAATCCTAGAAATAAATTAAAAAAAACGTTTTACGAAACCCAAGAAACTTGCAAAAATGCGAATAGATCACCCTTTTAAGTTTTTACTGCTCGAATTTTCACGCTGTTTATCCGTCTTTCCGTCCGGCTGTCGGCAGCTCTAGAGGCCAAACGGTTAGAGATAGCGAATTGGGACCTTTGGGGGACCCCCCCTTATAAGTTGACTCCCCATTCCGTTTGGGATAGCTCGAAAACGCGTCGTTCAATTTTTTTCATTTTTGGTCATGTTTAGAGATTACCCAGGCGGACAATTGACCATGTGTGAAAATACCGTTGAATCATTCCCAATAACGATTTTTGAAGGTCAAAGGTTAAAAAGGCTCTAGAGAGCGCATTTATCAGGCGAATGGGGTCATTTTGGGCTCGTTGGAAAGGTCTTGGAATTCCCGACAAAATTGAACCGGTTTCAATCGGTTTTGAATCGGTAATGAACCGGTTATGAACCGATAAGTAATTTTTTGTCCGAAAATCAATTTTATTACACTTTTTTGGGATCTTTCGAAAAGTTCCTATTTTTCTCTGTACTTCCGACTGGAATGTGTCCCCCCTTTCAAATCCAAAGATTAAAATTCAATCTGGTATTTTCTCTCAGTGCAGCTGTGAGACATTTAATAAATTTTCACACTATTTAATTTTTGGGAACAAACACTATTTATTCTACTGCGATTGATCAATGTTTTTATTTAATGCTATTTTTTAAATGATTCCTGGATCCGAAGTTCCGGAAGTTATCTCGCTACGTTGAACATGAAGTAGCCACGTCAAAATTGAGCCAAAGAACTTTCTTAAAGTTCCTCTCCTCTCAAGCCAGGCCTTGGCCTGATCTCTGGCGATTTTTTTTCTCTTTGTACTTCCGGCTTTGGATATTTTCGTCTTGGATGAATTCAATGTTGAGGTTATGATTTCGTTTTTTTTAATTTTTCTTTTTGTTTAATGTGCGAAATGTGAAATGCAAAGTAGTTCCTTAAGTCACATTCTTAAGTGACTATTTTATCTTTTTTTTTATATATATATTAAACCCCATATTAATATTTATTATATTATTTTATTATTTATCTCTTTTAATCTCTTTCGATACCTAGAGAATTCTTCTTACTTGGATTTTTTTTTATTCTTAGTTTTCCATCTTGTTTTATCTTAATTTTTTTTTTTATTTAAATATGAATGCGGTATTTCACAAAAAAAAATCTTACTAAATGTGTGCTAGTGATTTTTTTTAACCGTAGTTTTTTGAATTTCTTTCATTTCTATCTCAACTGATTGCCACCTAGAGGTCCTGTCAATCGCAAAGACGATCTCTCTTTTAATCATTCAATGTCACTTTTTCATTTCTTTTTTTTTCTTTATTTATTTAATTTCATTATCATTCTGCAATATTTTTTGGTTATTTTTTTCTTTCTATTTTATAAATGAATTTCTTACCTTACAAACATTGTGCCTTATTTTTTGTTTCTTTTTATTTATTTTTTTTTTAAATAATTTTCTTAATTCCAAACACGTAAAAATGAGTCCCACGACCCTGTAGCCACTGCCATGCCATCCTCAGTGACTCCCAGACACGATACCCGATTATCGTGTCCAGCCAGAATGCCTGCCCGTTCGGCCTTCATTGTGTCCCAGACATTGCAATTGAAGTCATCGTAGCCGGCAAGGAGAAGTCGACCGCTCTTTGAGAATGCCACAGACGTTATGCCACATATAATGTTATCGTGACTATACATGGCCAGCTCCTGATCTGCCCGAATATCAAATAATCGGCATGTGGCATCGTCTGAACCAGTGGCAAAGGCATAGCCATTTGGGAAGAATGTGACAGCATTGATGTCACTTTCGTGTCCGGGAAAAGTCTGTTTGCACTGTCCATCGCGGATGTCCCAGAGTTTAGCACTGGCATCGCATGCACCGGATACAAAAGCCCTGCAGTGTGGACTGAGACTCAATGCCATAACATCTCCCGTGTGTCCTAAGAATGATGTCACTTGCTGCCCTGTCTCAATGTCCCACAGTCCGCAGGACATATCGCCCGAACTCGTGACAATTTGATTGTCATCGAGAAAACGGCAGCAACTTAGGTAACCCGTATGCCCGGGCAATTCACGCGATACACGAACATTCCCTTCACGATTCTTCAAACTGTAGATACTGCAGATGTTATCCAGGCCACCACATGCCACAAAACTGCCACTTGGGGCATAGGCGCATGTCATAACCCAGGACGATCTTAAGGGTATGGCATGGACTTTATTGGTAGTATGAGAATCCCAGACAATTAATTTACCATCCTGGGATGCACTAACGAGATTGCGTGAATCACTGCCCCAGTGCATGGCATAGATCTTGGCCAAGTGACCACGAAGGGTGCGTCGGGTGCGCATTTGGATCCGTCCGATTGGTTCCAAATTATTCGTTGCCTGCACCAGGCTCGTGTCGCAGGCCGCTTTTCGGGCATCCCGAATGGCATTTTTGAGTGTCTCAGCTTCCTGCCTCAAGCTATCCAGCTCATTCATTTTCACACCAAAATTTCTGTGCCTACACCAAACCCCAAAATACAAAAAAACTCTGTGGGCTTTCCTTTTATTTTTCCGCAAACACCACCACAAAAAAAAAGTCCAACTGTGCGCCCCCCAAGATGTCTGCTAACCAGAGAGTGAAAAGCGGAGTGACACCGCCCTATTAATCCGTATTTTGCACACACAAATCACTCGTAGTGTCCACAAATAGCTTTCATTCGATCAAATGGGGCACACTTGCATCCAATTCAATACCAAATATGCTTTTACTGCACCACTTTAACTCTCTTCACACAAAAATATCACGGAAAAATTACCCTCAATGAGATATTTTAAGCAAACTCCATCTTCTTTTTCTTATCTTCTTCTTCTTCTACTCGACGTTCACTTTCGACTGTCGGATTCATTCGGCTTTTATGGTTTTATAGCAACATCTTCTTCTTTCTTTTCCAGTGCTGTTTGATATTTTTGCACAGCCCAGTGGTCGAACCACACCACTTACATTTCTCTTATGAATAATGAAAAACTGTGAACCCAGCGAGCACCACTTGCTAACCGATTTCAATTCAGCTGAAAACGTACAGTAGAGTTACAATAGACTATCGCTAATTCGGCTCTTTTAAGATCGGGCTACTCCGGGCTACTCTTTAACCCTCTAACGGTGTTTTCTTTAATATCCAAAAGAAAGTAGTTAAATAATTTTGTCTAGGGTAATTAATGGTCCACTGAACTCAAAAATACCATCCATTCTTCATTATCTCTTTCCGTTTGGGCGCCAGGTGAGAAAAGGTAAAGACCGCCTCCAGGCGGTCATATCCGTTTAAGGCATAAAAAGACTGAAATATTTTAATTGAAAAATAGTGAACAAATAGTAAAATAAATTAATTTTAAACGTTTTTTATGGGTGAATGTTGTATGATTATCTAAGAAATGATAATTTTTAGGAAAAAAACGTTTATAATTTTTATAATTAGACGTTAATGAAGCTCAAAGTGTTTCAATAAGACTGATTTTTACCGAATAGGTCACAGATCAGCTATGAAAACATCATCTTCTTGTATAAATTGAATGTCCTTTGAAATACATTGCTCATCTTCTGGTTTTATTTCACGATCTGGGGCATTAAATGACGAATTAGGGAATTCATCATCACTGTTGAAGTCTGCTTCTTTATCAATTTCGCTTAATTCGAAGAAATCGACCATTTTACTCATTCTGGACAGTCTTCGTGTAATCTCAATTCTTTTCCATGTTTAAATTTGTTGCAAAATAATAATATATTTTACTATAACAACCAAAATAATTAAATAAAAAATCGGTATTTTTTGAAAATTTTACCCTTGAACCGATAAGACCGTCCACAGGCGGTCTTCCTTTTTTTCTTCTAAAACTCTTACTTCTAGTTTTTTCACACTTATCAATTGAAATATACAAACTAGAAGAACATATCTTTCAGGAAATAAGATTCTTACTACAGTTAGATTACTTTAAAACAATCTTTTTTGCACTTGAAAACGCAAAATGTCGCGAGCGACATTTTGTTGTTTTTTCTCTGACCTGTCACACAAAACTGAAGATTGTAAGCAAACGAAAGGTCAAAATGAGTTCAGCTTCAGAAAATAAGTTAGTTAGACTATAACTGAGGACACTGTAGATATATCAACTTCAAATAAGTAATATTATCGCAGTGAATGCGATTTATAGAATGACCGCCTGGAGGCGGTCTTACCCGTTCAGGCAGCAGTTAAATTTTGAAAAAAGTTTGTTGACATTTTTCAAGTTTGGTTTTGATTTATCAAATGAAGTAAATATGCTCAAATTTGCCATGGTTTGTCTTAGCTTTGATGTGTTTTTGCATTATTAACCCATTCCTTACCATGGTATTATACATCATACGCAAATTGAGTGGTTTTAGATGATTTATTCCTGGGCGACTGATACTCGAATTGCTGTCGGGAATGGATTTTTAGTAACTTTAGTTCTTCAATTACTTGGAAAAAATAGTCCGACAGAGATGAAAATACATTTTGTTATCGTTTTCTTGCTTCGCGGAAGGTCATGCAAAATTTTTGCTCAAAATGGCGGACGGAAAATTCGACATCGCATCGAATTTATTAAAATTGGCCTCTTTCCTCTTTCCTGATTTGAATTCTGGTTGCCAATTTGTTTTCTTGGATAGTTACTCTATCTAAAGCAATAGAGTTTGTAATGAATTAATGCACAGAATTTAAATTCAGTGACCGTTAAGACGTGTGTTTGACAGAGGCTCCTCGCGCTCCCATAATAGGTAAAATTTTTTTCTTTTCAAAAAATTCATCTATTAATCTGTAGGAAACTAATCACAAAATATGAACATTCTATCTCAAGTATTTCTGGTATATTGACTGAATGGGTTAAAGGGATTTCATGAAATTTACCATAAATATGAGTATGTAAACTCAATGTATGCAGATGAATAAAAAATTGTTGCATTTCAAAAAGTTTGTCACCCGAATTTCTCTCTAATTCGGGTAACATTTCAGTCCCAAATGCCCGAATTTGAGAGAGTCTACTGTAGAATCTCCTAAATTCAAATGCTCGGGGGGTATTTCATTTCTTACCGTTTCTTACCTCCCAAATTCGAACGATTTTTTTTTCAAAACTAACGAACAATATTTCAGAAGTGGGTTTAATAATTGGAAAGGCAGATTCAAAACATATCTTTTTCACTAGATCCCATTATTAAAAAATGTAAAGAATATAGTCCTGTTTGTTATATTATGTAACCTGGGCATCAATCAATAAATTATTATTATTATTATTATTATATAATTTAGAAAAGGAATTTAAAGAATAGTAAGAGCTCTCGAAGTTCACTAAATAGGAGTTATAGAAGAAAACCTTAGAAATTAAATTTTCGGCTATAAAATATTACTTTGAAATAAAAGAAAAATATTCTTTTTATCCTTCAATTTATTGAAAATAGAGTTTTAAAATCTTTTACAGACGTTTTCTTTGGAACAATATCCATTCAATTATTATACAAATAATCCTTATATTTATCTCTGTTTAAATTTGCTTCGCTGCTTGGTCTGCCGGGGATATGTCTATCATTTCCTTCTAAATACTTCAACGTTAAGAGCATTTTCAAAAATTAGATCTTTGCTATCGCTGGTCTTTCTTATAAAGTTGTGGAGAAGAATTACAGCCTGTACAATAGTAGTAGCAAACTCTGGTTGTACTTCGATTTCCCCCCGAATTATCCTAAATCTATTTGAGAGTATCCCAAAAGCTGTTTCAATTATTCTAAAGACTTTGTCATATTAATAATTGAGTATAAAAGACAACACGTAATATAGTAGAGCCATTTTAATAAAATAAAGTACCTAAAATATCTTCCAGATATATATTCCGTTATTTATATTCGGAAAAAACACAATTTGAAATTCAAATCTTCGGAGCATTTTTGTGTTGCGCTTGAACTCCACCAGAGACGCATAGAGCAGATGGTAAAATTTTGACAGTTCAATATGGGAATTTCCATCCGGAATTCCCGTCCGGAATGAAATATTTCGTGGGAATTCCGTCTGTTTACACGGTACACGGTAAATTATACTTTGAATCAAATTCCCGTACTTTCTTTCAAGTCTTAAGTGGTATGGTAAGGGAAATATACCACGGATCGGAATGTTAAGAGACATGCTTCATACACACGGCTCTTCATTATCCGGTTGACTGGGGGACAAAATGACATTTAGGTTTTTTGAATGATCAACGGTTTTTTTTATATTTTGTGCTGTGTGAATTTATTTTCTGTCTGACAAAGAACAAGAGAATTTTCTTCATGGTGTGCTTATGTTTCATTTTTTTATCATAATTATGTATTAAAAACTTCAATACAATGATAATAATACTTTAATTCACACTGGAGAAACTTCATGTATAGTAAAAAATAATTTTGAATACATCAACCGCCAGTGTTTGGCAGCTGTCACCCGGATAACGAAGTTCCGGATAACGAAGATCCGAGTGTATTTCGCTAAAAATATGAGCCCCAAAACACTATTTGGTAGTTTTTCGTATGCTAATTGATACATTAGTTGTCCTTAGCTGAATTAGCTGAATGTTGAAACGAAGAATAACTTCAGTTGTACCACAGATTTGCGTGTTATTGCAGAGCTAAAGTTAAACTAGGTTTAAATATTTTTTCGTATGGAGGAACCTGGAATAGTGCTTTGAGGTAAGCTGATTTCTCATACGGCAACCCCATATTTTGGCCTTTCTGGCATGCCAGAAAACGTAAATTCATCAATGTTTTCGTTCATTTTAGCAAGATTCCATACCTTATTCTCGTTTTTTTAATTATCTTGTACCACTGGACTTCCTAAAAATTCTCTAAAATAAGTTGAAAACAAATTGTGTGCATGTCAAAGGACGTGTATGTTTTCGGTGTAAAAAAGCGACTTTCATAACTCCTGCCTCAATGGCGACCTATTGAAGTCGATTATGATGGATGTTTCCTTTTATTTCAGGCAAAATTCCCTTTTTGACAAATTATTGATACAGTGAAAACATTATTTCTTATTATTAGGTCCATTAAAATACAGATCATATCAGTTTTGAAACATTTAACCGTATTTTTAGGAAAAAATCTGTAGATAGATGTTTTTTATGATAACTAAAATATTTATTTATAATTTTTATTTATATTTTAAATCAAATTTGTCGCTTTAAAAATCACTGTTAACACTCCACATAAAATTTTGTCATATTTATTTTTTTTTATAACCGAAAACAAAATTGGATTATTTAATTCAGAGGCGTGCAAGAACCGTTGAAACTGAATTAACGTCAAATGAAACACGTACGTCAATGGTCAAAACGCTACCAAAACAAACTTTTTTTGACGTTTATTCGGTTTCAACGGTCCTTGCACACCTCTCTGATTTAATTCAACCCATTCAACCTATTAAAACGTTATGGGTGTGTTTACCTTATGGAATGCTTACAAATCGGTTTGGAGTATGCCTTACGTTTGGCATAACTACGCAGTAGTGGCATGGCTACTGGGTTGTTCAGTTGCCGCGATTGCCACTTGAATTTACGATACAAAACGCATACAAATAGATGTCACACTCACACCAAGAGAGAAATCCGCCGACTGAAACCAAAAGAGGTGCACAAGTTAGTTTGCGGTGCCCGAACGAATCCGATGTCGTCCGACTCTGTAAAACAGAAGAAGAAGAAGATTTGCAAAAGCGCGCCATGCTATAATTTTTGTATTCTAATAAATGTCGTTATAGGTAAATAATCTCGTGATTTCTTCGAGAATTTCTTTTATTTTCTTTGTTTTTTTTTTATTTATTTAATATTCAAAATAAAATGACAATATCCGCTAAAGGGGCGTGGCATAAAGCATGGGGCTTATTTAAGAAATTCAGTCTGTGTCACTGCAAATTAATTTTTAATTTAATTTAATTTTAACAAAGGTTGCTTTAGATTTAGATTTAGAATTATCTCTTCTTTTTAGTATTTTCTGGTGGTTTTGGTGCTTCTTCTAATCGAATTTGGAATCTGTCTTCTAATCACGCTCTGGCCTCAGTGCATGGGCTTGGATCTCGATGAGACGGAGATGGTTAGGGCTCTGCAGGGTAGCTATGGTGTTCCGGGGAAAGAGCAGGTGAGGGAAATTGTCCTGAATTTGTCCTGGGAAGTTTGAGCTAAGGCCTCTGTGGATGTTCTTTTCAGTTTACAGCAGCAATGGATCTCGCTCAGACTCTCTTCAAGTGCTGCGCCATCAGCAGTGACATCAACTATGACACTTCCCTGTGGCGTTTGCAGGGATTTGGTCACAGGGAACTCACAGTACCCCTCACATGTTGTGCCCTTCAGAATTCCCGCGATCGCAATGCGTATCTGGGTCCCAAGCCCATCAATTTGTCCCTTTGTCAATCTCTCCAGAGGCACGAGTATCAGAGCTTTCGGCATCTGGAGAGCTGCTATGACAAGATTGACTTGTGGTATCGACAGCAGTATGTGATCTTCCTGGGAGCTGGCATGATTGTGGCCATCGTGGAGTTCTGTGTTCTGCTGAGTATCATTTTGAGCTGCACGAAGCACGCCAGGCAGCGTCAGAAGCGTAAAATGTCCCTGAGGCAGATTATCAGGGAGGTTGATGAGACGGAAGTGAGTGAGGGTGGTCAGGAGTCTATTTCCATGCCGGATTTTACAGGAAGTTCTCCTGCAGCACCAACAAGGCTTAGCAATCGGTCAATTTCCAAGCCACGTGTACCCCCAAAACCCACCCATGTGACCCAGAGGGTACCCGAGACAACAATGCAGTACCATGCGGGCCTACCGGAACCCGATGATGGCCTTCCGGATGTGAGGAAGGTCTTTGTTCAACCGCCAGATGTCTACAAACCCAAAAATATTACAACATTTCGCCCCGCCGCCTCGGATTATCACATCTCCCGGAGTCACCTTGTTTAGCAGACCCAGGAATAGCCCCAATTTTTAGTTCTCTAAGTGATTTTCCATCGATTTTTCACCCCATTTCCCCATCACGTGTTTCCCTCTTCTGCAAAATAAAAAGTCAATTTCCCGCCAAAATCTTCCCCTCCACTTTTTGTCAATTTCCAATATTTTCCGCTACGCGGCGCCACAGGTATCAATTCGGCCTCTTCAGTTTTTGCTCGCTCTTCGTGAGTGTCGCGTCGTTTTTGGTGTGTGGTGCTTCTTCAAATAAATTTAATTTCCTCAAAATAGCACCAAATTTGCATGGTGTCTGTGCAAAAAGTGACTTTTCCGTTTTTCCGGACACACTTGAACACCTTTTCAGTGCTTTTTAATGTGATTGTTAGTCGTGAGAGGATTTTTAGAGGGATTCTTTTCTTGGCTCTCTGTTTCTCTGTCGCTCTCTTGACAGTTGACAACAAACGACAAATTTTCCCTTCGAACACGATTTTCTTGGTTTTTCGAGTGATTTTCAGTGGTTTTTCATCATGTAGCTGAAGAAAGGAGTCTCTATTGGTGGTATTTGGGATTACCAGGTGAGTAAAGTGCATAGAATTCAAAGAAAATTGATGTTTTTGGGCAAAGAGAGAGGGTTCACTTGTATGAATGAAGCATAAGTTTTGTGGTTGGTGAAGCATATGCATCTTCGATGGAGATTCAAAAAAAATTCCACTATTTTATTTTTTAAAGTTAATATTTTTTTTTAGATTTCAAAGTAGGATTTTTAAAATTATATTTGGATTAAGAAAAAGATAGGAATAAACAGTTCTTATCAAAAAAATGTAGTCATACACAAAAAAATCATATTAAACATTAATTGCTAGGATTTTTAAATTAAGTTTTAAGACTTATAATAATCGTTTTTGGTTTTCTCTGCTCAATGAATCCTGTAAGTCAACATTGTTTAAAGTTTCTTAATTTTTACTCAATTTTTCTTTTATCTTTTTAAATTTTTATTTCACTTTCTAATGCTCTTTTTTCAAGTTTGATTTTTTAGCGAAATATATAAGTAGCTTGAATAAAAATATTTCCTTCGCGTGATTTTTTTTTAAAATGATTATTCTATAAAAAAATTAAAACAAATATCTTTTTATTATAAATCATTTGCCAAAAGTGTTTAACGTGTAGAATAATTTTTGGATCTAGTTTCAAGACACTAAATTTGTCGTAGGGTGGAATCACCACTTCTCGCCAGTGCCCCACTTTTCGCCACCTATATTGAAATTGCTATTTTTCGCGATTTATGAAATAAATGAGCTGCAAACTTATTTGTATTTTTACTGCTGCTACGTATAAAGTCGAAAAATAATAATTATTCGTTTTGAATTGGCGATTTTGAGCATTTTTAAGAGCAATATTTTAAGCAAGTGCATCGAATCTAATATTTCTTACCAGTTAAGTGTCATCGAATTTTTATCAAGCAAAATATACCTTTTTGGATAAATAATTTGACTATTGAATATTTAATTACACTTGTGGAATACATGAAATTTGTATTTATTTAATTAATATTTCATTTTACATTATTTTTATATAAAAATGAGGCATGGCGAGAAGTGGTAATATTCTGCAATTGATTTTACCACCTGTCGCCATATCTTTTCAATAGGCGACGCTAACTTCACTTCGTACATTCTCAGTTGTCAAATCTGCATTGTTTACTTTCTGCAAAAGCCCCATAATTTGATTTCTCAAATAAAAGTGAAGAAAAATCATTTAAAGAGAGTAATAATAAAGTGATCACAAGGAAAGAGAAATGGTGAATGTATTCTTTTCATAGCATTGCCTAAAATAACCGAGTGTGGTTCTTTTTAAGAGGGTGGCGAGAAGTGGTTACAAATTTTACAAAACTGGCGAAAAGTGGTAAAAAGTGGCGACGAAATGGTTATTTTTGCATTATTAATAAAAATCAGTTTTTTAAGTAGTCCAGCGTTATGTTCTAGGATTATTGTTTTCACGTATCTAGAGCCAATACATCTAAGTAACTTTGTGTCAAATTTGACTTATCTTGTAACAAGGATTCAAAAGTTATGATTAAATAAATTTAATTTTTTCCTAAACATGGGGATAGCCGGTTATTCCACCCTAGTTCAGCATTAAATTGTAGGATCATTGTTTTCACGTATCTAGAGCTAATACAGTAGATTCTCGCTTATCCGTGAGAGCGGGACCAAAATATCATACGGATTTTGAGAGTGATACCCATTAAATTGTGTGAAATCCAACATTTTTTTTGTTTACATTGAAAATTTATGGAGTGAATCCTGACCTGACTGAATCCAACAGTCTACCAACAGTCTAACACTTAGTCTAACAGTCTAACATTTAGTTTTTTTTGCATACTCTAGAACAGGGGTGTACAAGAACCGTTTGAAACTGTATAAACGTCAAAATAAGTTTGTTTAGGTAGCGTTTTGACGCATTGACGTACAAGTTTTATTTGACATTTGTTCGGTTTCAAACGGTTCTTGCGCACCTCTGCTTTAGAGATTATACAATGCAAAAAAAAATTTAAAAAAATGTCGCTTTGACGAAAGAGATTGATATGTTTAAAGACGAGGAGGTTGCAGAGGACTAACTGATGGTTTATTGAACCCCAAAAAAATTATAATAACTTATACATTGACATTCCATAATGCAAACTGTTATACTATTAACCCATTAGCGTTATTGAACACTTCAGAGATCATGTGCAAAAAACTTTAGGAGAATTCCTTAAGGGCAGGAACTATGAGAACGAAGGTGGCCAAAATAAGCCACCAAAGCTATTTTTTAAAATTTATTTTAAAAAGTGTTAAGAATGATTTTAGAGAAGACAAAGAAGATAAACTAACTACAAGGTTCCAAGGAACACTCCTTAAAAAGTAAAAAAAAATGTATTAAAAGTATTACATTTGAAACTTAAGACTTTGGCGCTTGCGAAACTATGCCGAAACTTAGTATACTTAAATTTTTGGTTTCAAGGATCTATTCACTTGAACATTTTATTGAATTGGAACAGAATCTCTTAAGATTGAAAAAATCTACTCCAGAAGAAACTATTAAGAAGTGTTCTAATGTCCTACTTAACAAATATCCACAAGAACCAAGTACCCGTAGTCCCAAAAGCAGGGGCCTATCGACATTTCATATTTCCATATGTTTTTGCATAGAGGCACTGAAGACTATTGGCAAGTTTCTTCCTAAAGAGAATTGACTTATCAGTCTGATATATTTCGAAATCGTGTATTAAAAGCTATCTAAAAATACATATTTCATAATGTTCGCCGAAATAATACAAAAACTACGAGCAAATTTGTTTAAGTCGCGGTGCAATATCTGCAAAATTTTTACAAGGAAAAATGAAAAATAGTTTCACTTTTTATTGGGCTTGATGGGCCCCTGCCCAAAAGAGACGAAAGCGTTAATGGTTTATTGAAAGGTCTTCAAGATAACTTTTAAAATTAAAGGTCCTTTTAGGTGTATTATGAGTTAAAGTTACCCATTTTCATGTTAATTTTACACTTAAAAAGGTGTAAAATTAACATTGAAAATGTTGATATATTTTTACACCTAAAAAGTGAAGTTACGAGGAAAAAAGTTAATCGCACGCTCTTTTTTGTCTCAGTGTATGACGGGAAGATTCGTACTTTTGAATTTTTGAAGGTCAAAATCTAACCACTTTGGAGACTTTAGAGGGTATATTTTTCAACCGATTTGCATAAATTTGGATTTTTTGAAAAGGCCTTGAAATTTCTTATCCATCTATAACGGCGTTATCACACTTGCACATTAAAATTTTAATGTGATTCACATTAATTGTCGCTTGTGAGCATCCAAATATGTTATTTGTGTCTTTGAGTCACTCAATATTTGGGGTTTTTCTATTTATTGATAGAGAAGTGGACTTGGCCTGCAAAAATAAGTTTAAATTTACCTAAAGCATAAATATTTTTCACATTAAAAAATTAAAGAGAAAATCGCATTAATTTTTCGCATTAATGCTCTAAATCAATTTATATTAAATTTTGCGGGCCAAGTCTACCTTTTTATCAACAAATAGATCAAATTTTGAATATAAAATGATTCAAACACACAAATTACACATTTGAACTCTCACCAGCGACTATTAATGTGAATCATATAAAAATTTTAATGTACAAGTGTGATAACACTGTAACAGTCGCAATCTTTAACGAATTGGTCAAGTAATCGTAATTGATTTTTTTAAATATCCCTTTTTATTTGTACCGTCGTTGCGGGTGACTTTGCACGTTTTTTCGCTATTTTTCAACTTTACCCTCTAAAAATGAACAGTTAAAGTGAAGGGAGGGGGGTGAATGGATAAAATTATTTGTGTTCAGTTGTTAATGAATGGATTTCGTGCCACTAACATTAATTTTATAAAATTTTACTACGTTAAAAAAAATCAAGAAAAAAGGCTTGCACTTGGGATAAGGTGCGGGTGACTTTGCACTTTTTAATAAATTTTAAAAAATCAACAATTTCTGATAATAAACGACAATGAAGATCTTCACATCTAAGGGTAAGATGCACGAGATCTACAAGATGACGTGGTCGCCATCTTGATTTGACGTTTCTGTCCGCCATTTTGAATAACTGTCAAACCCTAAAACTGGTCCGATTTGGTTGAAATTTTAGTATGTTCTAGCTGATGTCAAGACCTTTCTAAAACGTATCTATGTTCCAGTCTACGTCAGGTATTTACCTTGATACAGAGGCTCAAAGTTTAAAATTTTGTAATACTCATATTTTGGCGCTCTTTATTCTTTAATCTTCAATATTTGAAACCTAAACGAAATGCCTTAGTAACCATTAAATATGGTTGGGGCATTAATTTTATATATTTATTTACTCTAATATAATTTAAAAAAAAAAACGAAAAGTGCATTTAATTAATTTTTTTTTATTTTTCACCTTTGCGAAAACAGTTTTAAGATTCTCAAATAATGCGCTGTTATAAACAAAAACATTACTTTTCTTTTTGTTTGTTTGTTAGATCTCATCGCCTAACGATGGCGCTGTCTTTTTTGTGATAGTTTTGATAAAAGAAGCTCCCTGTAGTTCTGTATTCATGAAAATGTCAAAATTTTGAACTTGGAGCCCCTATATCTAGGCAATCACTTGACCTAGGTCGGATTTTATATATGTTCTGAAAAGGCCTTGACATCAGCTACAACATACTAAAATTTCAGCTCAATCGGATAAGTTTTTTGTTTTGACAGTTATTCAAAATGGCGGACAGAAACGTCAAATCAAGATGGCGACCATACCATCTTGTAGATCTCGGTCATTTTATCTTAAGTTCGCACAAAATTGGATAATTTTTAGCCAAATACTTCTATAATAAAGCTTTAGAAAGACCAATATATGCAATTTTATAACATAAATCATGTGTTCTTAGGAAGATAATAGGAAAAAATATATATTTTAATAAAAATAATCAACAAAATCGAAGTGGATTATTCTAGCCAGATAAATTTAGATTGGATTTGGGCAATTTACTACTCTGAAATCGATTTTGGAATTGCACCTTCAGATAACTTTTTCACGGAGGCATTTTTTGACAAAATACCTATATTAGCATTTCATTGACTATTACTGAAACTACAAGAATCCTTTTGGGGATCATTGTACCTTACTTGGTACATAACATATCCCTATATACTTTGACATGGTTGACCGGATTGGCGAACACTATCAATAAGTGCTAGAATTTATGAAAGTCTTACGGACAGCAGAGTGCAAAGTCACCCGCAACGACGGTACATAAGCATATTTCTAGTAAAGAATTTTTTGTGATTTGTGAATCAATTTAATCGGTAATAAACCGGTATTCCTCCAAAAATCTTCCCACAAAATAATTCATAGACTTCATAAAGAGTTCTCTATCGTTAGTTCGAGCATTCTGCAAAGCTGGGACGCTTTTCATCTGTGGGAAGTGCATTTTAAAATAATTAAGCGAAAATTTAAGGAAAATCCCAGTTAGGCCTGGAAATATTTTTGTGTATTGTATATTGTTTTGCATACCTTTTTGAATTTAATACAGAAAAATACGAAGCTTCTAATTAAATGAAGGTAATGTTTATTTAATTAACCATTTTTCATATGATGATTTTTACAAGTGATCAGTCCGCAGGAACAGTCTCTGATTTTATTTATTGTTTTATCTAACACCATAAAATGTTTTCGTATTAGATCAACCTTCCTGTTTATGCTCTTCAGTTTAGTTTTGAGAGTAAAGTTAGTCGGATTTCTTCCAGTGAATTGTTTTTCTCGTTCATGCCAATGCGGAAAAAGTTGTGCAAGGTGATAAGAGAGCAATTGGGGAAGTATTCCCTTGAAGATCATTGATCGAGGGGCGCTCTCGTGGCTTCGTTATTATGTTTTTTTTTTTGTCTGATTACTCTCGGGAAGTACGTCTCGGGTGGGATTCGTGTGCACGAGGGGTGCATAAATGGGAAACATGTGGCAGACTATGCTCAGGGGTTTCTCCCAAAAAGGGAAGAGTGAGCATTTTCGAAGAGACGGATGTTGCTCTTACAGGCCAAAAGACCAGCAGCAAGTTGCATTTCCCTCCCGCTCGATTTCTTCCCAAACTCGCTACTTCTGGGCGTCTTTTTGTGAATCTCTTCGTCTTCCTGGATTTCTGCTCATAACTTGTGTTTTTCAAAACTTTCAAACCACGACAGAGGACAATGTTTTCAGAAGAAAAAAATGGGCATCTGGTGCTTTCAGTCGAAGGTGCCATTGGCCTCTTCCCCTTCGTGAAAGACCTCAAGATGTGTTCCCTCCTCAATACTCAAATCCAGCCACAAGCAAAGCAAGACACAGCAAAAGTCACAACAAGAAAAAAAACAGCAATTTCTCGACCTTTTTCAGCTATTTACTAATGATTTCAGAGGGATTTTATTGCTGTCGAAGGTACAATATTATTTTAAGGGACTTTGGGACACAAACTACGTCTTCATAATTGACTGCAAGATTGACTTTGAACGAATTCAAGTATGTTTTTCTTGAATTTATCGAATCGTTCTTCGCATAAACTTGCTAATTGTGCACGGAGACATAATTTGTGGGTATAACTCTTTTTTTTTTCATCGTCTGCGAGAAGCAAAGCATATTTTTTACCGAATTCTTGCAAATATTTTGTGACCAAGGCAATTTGGGGAATGTTATTTACAATTTAAGCCAAAAGTATGTGATATTTTTAAAATAGTCTGGTTGTCGCTTTAAATTATTGTTTAAATTGCAAGAGTTTTTTTTTTTTAAAGGAAAATCATCCATTAGCAACAATGTTTCAAAAGTTCGAAAAATACCAATTAGGGGAGACTGGGGCAAAATTTGTCAAAACGGAAATTTCAATATTAACTATTTTTTTTTAAATAAAAGAGACTGTGGCTTGAAATTTTTATTACAGATAGCCTTCATGAACCTTCTTAAACTTACAAAGTTTTTAAGGGATTCGAGGAAGGATTATGTAAAATAAAAAAATAATGAAATTTTGAGCCCTATTTTTGGAATATTTGGCTTATACAAAATATCAATACTGATTAGCTCAATTTAAGCACATTTCTCGTTAAGATAGAGAAAAATTATCTCTGACAAAGTTGTAGAGGAATAAATTTCCTATAAAAATATGTCTATTTGATATTTTTAATGTTTGCGAGAGTAAAACATCACAAATTATCCGAAGACTGACAAAATTTGCCCCAGCAATTTTGAGAATCTTCACAAAATCGACTTTTATGGCTCGGGCACACCTTTTAGATCAAGAAAATTTCATGAAGTCGAATTTCGGATCCCTTTCTTTCTCACATGTTTTGCATAATGTCTATCTTATTCTCTCGCACTCTTCTTCTTCACTTAAACATCACTCCAAATTCAATTTAGCTCAATCGAATTTGGTATGCGAAAGAATGAGATAAACATATGCAAAAACATATGAGAAAGAAAGGGTTTCGAATTTCGAATTCATGAAATTTTCCTGATCTAAAAGGTGTGCCGAAGACATTAGAAAATCATTCGAAAATCACATTTCTTTCGGGATAGAGGAAAATAGTCTTCTGCAATGTTGTAGAGCAGTAAATTTCCTATAAGAATATGCTCATTATAAAACGTTTAAATTTTCTCAGAACTCGTGAAAGAATTAAATATGCGTTTTGATAAGTTTTGCCCCAGTCTCCCCTATTGGTGTTTTTCTTCAACATTTCTGGTTATTTCTCATAAACGATCTCATTATGAAAAACCTGGTTATGAATTCTTAAACTAAAACAAATTCTAAAATTTTCAGACGGTTTTTTAAAGCTGCATATAGGGTAGAGGTACCACTTAAGTGCCATGTTAAATTTAATTCCATTTTTAATAAGATAGTTTTTTAGTTAATATTCTTGATTTTAACATTTGAAACAAAGGAGCATCATCTCTACGAAAAAGATGTAGCGAGAAATGCCTTGAAAGGCTCCCGGAAAGGTCAGGGAATGAGCGAATCCGCACGAACTTGGAGTATCGAAGTCAACTCACTTTAATGAATGATATGGAAAGTTTCCGGGCTTCTGTGACATTCTACGTTTCCCTTACATGAACAGGAAGAGGATTTGGTAAGATTGTTTCATCAAATGAAGAACAATGGGCATCCTGTTGAGGCGGATTAGCTGTCCAAATTTACAGTCAAGTTGGCCAAATTAATAAACAAGTTGTCCAAAATAAGAGCCAAGGTCACCTCTACTTATCAATTCATTTTTAAACGTATTAAAACTAATTTTAATAAAAATAAGACGATAAATAGCTTGCTAAGTTTCTAAACAACCCTTCTGAAAAGAGAGTAACAAGAAATGTCAATTAGTATAGAAAATATCGCACTTCAAACTTGGAACTTCGATGCTTATAAGCAGACTGTCCAAAATTATGAGCACTTCCCCTATTCTGTATTGAAAGTGATGACAAAGCGTCCCAGGCTTTGCGAAATGCTCGAACTCGTGACTTAGATGCTATACCTCAAGAGTATTTTAGCATGATTTATCATTCACCAGTTCTCAACCGATTTGAACCGATTCATAAATCATTCAAAAGATCCTCCAAAATTCTTTTAAAAGTAAATAGAATTGATTTTTGGATAAGAATTATTTATCGATTATGAACCGGATCATTATCGGTTCAAAACCACTGAATTCAGAGTCACTGAATTTAAATTCTGCACATTAATTCATTACAAGCTCAATTGATTTAGATAGAGTAACTATCCAAGAAAACAAATTGGCAACTAGAATTCAAATCAGGAAAGAGGATGGAGGTCAATTTTAACAAATTCAACGGGATGTCAAATTTTCCGTCCGCCATTTTGAGCAAAAATTTTGCATGACTTTTCGCGAAGCGAGAAAAGAACAGCAAATTCAATCTCTGTCAAGCTATTTTTTCCAAGTAATTGAAGGACTAAAGTAACCAAAAATCCATTCCCGACAGAAATTCGAATATCAATTGCCCAGAAATAAATCATCTAAAATCAGTCAATTTGCGTATGATGTATAATACAATGGTAAGGAATGGGTTAAGAGTTTGTAATTATAACGATTTCAAATTGATTTTCGTTCTATTATGTCATCCTGTGCATGAGAACGTATTTCTTTTAGGGTAAATTCTTTAAAGTCGGACAACGCTGGCTACGTACTCACTGAAAGCTGCACAATGAAAGCTGGATTTTCACACAAAAACATTTTAAGTTGAGCCATGTTCCCGGTTAAAATTTCCTTTAGGTCAGCAAAAATTTTTGTAGCGTTAACCCTTTAACGACGAGACACTTTTTACGGACTGAAAATTAACAATAAAAATTAAACTGGGAAACATAATCAATGATAAGTCTTACATCTAACCTTGGAAAGTCCAACAGAGGCTGTTTCGGTGTGTTTTGTGCTTCAATGAACGATAGGGACAAAAATAGCCCAAAAATTTAAGTAATTGTTCTGACAATACCAACAAATAATATTTTTCGCTTTAATGAAAAATATTACGTATGAGTATTGTAGTTTATATTGCCAAAAGGGTTTAGCTTAAAAAAAATTCGAAGTATAAAAAATAAATAAAATCAATTATGAATTTGAGAATTTAAAAATCCGCCATTTTTGAGCTTAAATATTTACTACATAGCAAATAGCTAGAGACTTCCAAAGAATATTCTAGATTCCTTCAACCTTCTATTTTACAATTATGTACAGACGTACGAAAAAAATAATTTTAGGTAGTCAGGGAAAATTATTTTCTTTATGGGACACCGGTGTTCCAATCGTCCTTAAAGGGTTAAAGGGGTTAAATGTGTTCGTATCGAATCGCATTACTTTTCACTGTTTTATTTTCACGGAAGGTGGGAGTGATAACTTAGAAACTCACCTACGAGAAGGTTTAGTTTCACTATGGGATGCAGGTGCAACGTTCTGGCACTAACATAGGGGGCGCTAGAGTCGGGTAGCCTAATTATTACGAAAAATAACAATTACTCAACTTTTAAATGACCACATCGATTATTTTAAAAGCAAATCGATAGATTTCAAATTAATTTTGAAAATTAAATTCATTATTATTTATTAATGTAATTATTCATTATTCAATTATTATTCAATAGTTTATCTTAGATTTGCGTGTTTTGTAACGTTTTGAACAAGCAATTGATAAAATGTTTTTTTTTTCTCAATCTCACACTCTCTGTTATCGAATTTGATAATTATTTTATTTGATTTTCTCTGTGTCAATAATTGGGAATTTTCCTAATTTAGCAAAGGATTTGAGGGAGGAATAGGACAACCGGTCAAATGTCCTTGCGAATGTCGGGGGAGGGGGTAGGATGAATGTGAATGAAGGAGACGGCCGAGGTGTACGGCCTGTTCTTGCGTTCAGTGAATTGAAGTGTGTACGTGATTTTGTGGGATCGTGGCGTGAATGTGTGCGAATAAGAGCACAAGAGAGAGAGAGAGAGAGAGAGGGAGAGGGTGAACTCAAGAGGTGGAATGTGCAGGAGAGTGTGGAATTGATGATGTATGTAAGAAGAATTATCACCTGTCCCTATCTGGCTCACAGAGTGAAGACGACGATTGTGTTGTGTGTGTGTGTGAGTGAGATGCAGATCCCAAAGTTGAGAGCCTGCGTCATTGGAGTACGCAAGTGTGAGCGAGAAAAAAGAACAAACTGTGACGCTCTTTTGCGCCATTTGACGGGTGCGAGTGAAAGAGGGAAATTGAAAGATGAGGTTAGTGTGAGCGAGATGGGTGATACTTTTTTGAAAAAAAAAAAAAAAAACTGACGTACACACAGAGAAAACGACTTTGGGTTAGAAAGAAAGACAATATAACAGCACTTGGCAGCAGAAGCAACACACAATTACCGCACGATCCAAATCTCATATGGAGTACAATAAAATATTGAGGAGGGAAAGAGAGAAAATTGAAAAGCTTCTTTCAATCCAATATCGACTCTGATCCGAGACGGAGTGTTTAGCTTTTTTTTTGCTCTCGTGGGCTTGTTTCTAACACCGCACGAAGTACAGGCGACAACGTCTCCATTCTCGGTGGAACTTTTCACGCTGGATTTTTTCCTTCAAATATTTTATTACCTAATGTAATTTTTATTTTTCCTCTTCCTAAATAGTATCTATAATCTTTTTTTTTTGAGTATTTTTTTAACTATTTCTCGATGATAATTTTTGTGTGTGAACAGAATGTGAAACAGTTTGCAAAAAATTCATTTTTGTTTTGGATTTTTTTGGCGCGAGTTTTTCTGTGTTGGGGAAATTTATTTTTTTTTGTATATAGTTTTTGAGATGTGGGGAAAAAGGCGTGCAGTGTGATCAAAGTTGGTGGTATTGGGTGGAAAAACATTCAACAATTGGTTTAATTGGTGTTTCCTAATTAGAGAGATTGATAGTGGCAAGAATTTGTTGCTTTTTCCACGTCTTTTTCCTCTCCTTGCCATTTTTTTTAATCATATTTTTGCCTTGTCCTCAAATTCATTTCAATGATTCTACACGATACATTTCAATACACAACTTTTAGACGAGTTGGTGCTAAAAAAGGGGGAAAATAAGTCTTGGTTTAAAAATTGTGCAAGACACAGTGCTTCTCAGGCGATAAATTGGTGAAAGACGTTGAATATATATAAAAAAAAAAATGCAAGTAGGAAATAGTGTGATCACGCGAAATGATTGTTTACAAAATTCCTAGCATAAGTCGCTTTTTTTTATGCTGAAATTACGATTGAGTAAGGTTTTTGGGGGTTTTTGCTGTGCAAGTATTATTTAATTTGGTTAGGAAAGAAATTTTGAATGTTTTGTTGTGTGAGCGTGATGGATTATATTGTGATCTTGTTGTGATCTGCTGAACCCCGGCTGACCAGTAGCGGTAAACGGTTTGTGTACAGATCTAGCGCTCCGATATTCGAATGATAGCTGTCAAACATTCGAGAAATTCATTGTTGTATCTTTATCTGTCATTTTTACCCTCAAGATCATCCAGAAAACGGAGATTTGAGTGTAATTATTTGACTAAATTCCCATGATTTTCCCACTAAATCGTTTCTTGGCTTAAGTCTAGGGACGGATTAGTCATAATCTGATGGAAATGTAACCTAAACAGTATTTCGATTATACAGTACGATTCCAATAGAATCAACCTGTAAAAATTTTAAATACCGTGAAAAATTATGTGAAATTCTAGGTTTATTAGGGTAAGTGTGCCAAATTTCGGCATAGTTGTAAATAAGCACCGTAGCCCTAAGTTTGAAATGCAATATTAGGTGAGATTCTTAACAATCTCACCTACTATAATCCTAACAAAATTTCATGTCCGATCGCACCTAAACTTTGAAAAAAAAAAAACGTGTTTTGACACTTCCTGATCCTGAAAACCGTTTCCATCCGTTCGTTCGTTTGTTCGTCCGTCTACCCGTCCGTCTGGTTTTTGGAGCTTAATAGCTCCAAAACTAAGAAAGATATCGACTTACGGTTTTCGGCAAAGGTTAATCGAGTGCAAATTGCAACTTTCCGCCATTTTGACTACCTCCTTTTTTTTGTTTTCTCAATAGCTCCGCTCCTATAGCATCGATCGGGCTCAAATTTTAGTGTGTTATAGCTGGGCCTTACACATTTCGATCGATACCGAACTTAAGGTCCCCAGGTCAATTCTGAACATCTTTTTGGTAAGATGTAAGATAATTTTCGTTCGTGGTGGTGTTCGCGCTCTTTCGCAAATCACAACCTGGGGTGAAATGATAACTGTCCCATAGCAATGTATCGCTAGTGTCGAGTATCGATTATGGGCGATCGAGATGATGACTTGCATTTTTTGTCGCTAGTGTCGATAATTATCGCTAATAATTTATCGACACCTCTGGAACTGTCGATTTGTACCCTCGAAGTGAAATTTAGGGAATATTTTACATTTTTTTAGTACGAAAATACTTTACTTTTATTTTTTAAATTTATATTTATTAAAGTTTTTTAATAATAAATAATTCTCATGAAATTATTATTTATTCTGGATCCATTATAAAATGCGGAATTGCGCGGCAAAATCTTCGACAAATCGAATAGGAAAATTTTTCTGTTGATTCTGTTCAACAAAAAAAAAATATTTTCGGACCGGCCGGGAAAGGCTCATCATAGGAAGCTGCTACCATATATTCTGTGATTGAAGCTACAACACTTGAGGCACTTTCCAGGAAGTTGAAGAAGTTTTCATGGACTCCTTATCATGAAATCGAACCTCACTAGCAGAAAGTTAAGAGTTGTAGAAGGTAGTCGCAGGTAGAAAGTAAAAATAAATATGCATAAATAGATAGAAATTATATTGAGATGTTAGTTTTTTACTTGCAAATATTCCGGAAGCTCCAGAGTTGTTTTTATGTCACCACGTTCTCGTCTTCGTTCCAAATGAAATATGGGCTTTATCAGCAACGCAATTTCCGTGAAAAATCATTTATAGGTTGATTACTTTAACTTAAAATTATTAAATTTACTGAAAAAACTTATTGCAAAATCAAAACAAATGACTAGTGAGGTTATGTTTCACTGTCCCAAAGTGTCACAATAACGAGCCGACAGTGCGTGAAGAGCCGACACTCATTTCGTCTCATCATTTGTATCTAACGATACTACCCGTCAAATCATTGCTCTACCTGCCGATTTTACTCGGAGGTTTTTTGAATTTTAACGGTATATTCTAGTACATTCAGAGAAAATCTGCAGATTCTCGGCAGAATTTCTCCCCAGAAAATTTGCATAACCTCCATTACTTCACAAAAATATTGTTGATTTATGAAGAAACTGTAGAAGTTATAAAGAAAATTGTATGCTCTGCTTAACAAGCATTACCGATTACACATTTTAGATACGTAAAAAAACTGCGAGCAAAAATACTAATTTCTTAAAAATCGCCAATCGAATGATACAAAAACACGAAATTTTGGTCGACACTCTGTTTAAAGTTTTCACTTCACTTTTCTCTACTTGTAACACGGCGTCGCAGAATTCATTATTTTATATAAACACCGTGATATCACTAAGAATAACTCTATAGAATTTTGCAAACTTCAGTGAAAAATTTTTCCATCTCTTCTGACACATCTTGTCTGGAAAGTCTGGAATGTAGAAAAAATCTACAGAATATCTACAGAAATTCGTCCAGAGATTCGTCAGAAAATCTGCCGAAATATTCTGACGAATTTTGTCCCAAGCCCAAATAAAATTCGTAAGAATATCTACAGAATTTATCTGCAGATATTCTGTAGAGGTGTAGATTTTCTCTACAGAAATCTTAAAGATATCTGCAGATATTATTTGACGGGTAGAGATTCGATAGTGTCAAATCGATACTAGCAAGAGTCAAACTTATCATTTCACCCCTGAATAAAGAGTGAAGAACCCAGCTGGCACAAAATTGAAATGAGTCGATTACACTCACTTATTTAATGGATAAAAATATTATTTTTGCTTTTTCTCAAACTTGAATAGTTATATTAAGTTACTGTAGTGACTATATTACGGAAATAAAAATAAAAATATTATTTTAAGTGGATTAGTCATAAACGATCCAGATAGCGAAGCGCCCGGATTAGCACACTTGACTATATTTATTGCATTTGGGCGATTATCGTGGGTTGAATTTTACCAATTCTGCAATTGAATTGATTCCTTTTCAATTGAAAGTTGATTTTTTCAGTGGTTGTTATTCGAAATTTCAACTGGTTCAGTTCAACTAATAGAATTCAACTTGCCAATTTCATCTTATTTTTACAGTGTACGCTATCTCCGATTTTTCCGTTTTAGTGTAAAAAATTGATTTTTCACGTGATAATGCTTAGAAAACCACTCAGATGCCAATTTGACTTCTTCTACTCGACCAAGACACTTAAAATAGGGTTTAAATGGAAAGTCTCACAAAATACAACAATTCTTTGATATCGTTGAAGTTCATCAAATGAACACTTGGGGCGCTCTGGTCGAAAAAACGAGTTCAGAAACAAACAACCTCGATTATCTCGGCTTCTGAGTAATCGATGAGATCATGTTCTATGGGAAAATTATAGAGTACATTCTGGTCTACATTTCACCCGGATATCACTTTTCTGTCACTCCATCCAAATCTTTGATATTTTGGTTTAAATACAAAATTTGTTTAATTTCACGAATTTGACTCAAGATAACTGAATGGCATCCTCCAACTCCAGCTCTAAATCGAATTTGCGAGTTAGCCCACATTAAGAATCTCACCTACAATAAGCTGATCTAGGCTTATCATTAGCTTTTTACTCTAATTAACATTAAACTTAGAAGTGGTTAGCTAAACTTGATGTTTCTTAATTGGAATCCTAATAATTTAATTTTCTTTCATATTCTCGCTATGAGGAGGCATGGCTAATTAGGTGAGATTCTTAACAATCTCACCTACTATAATCCTAACAAAATTTCATGTCCTCCGATCGCGCTCAAACTTGGCCAAAATGTGTTTCGCCACTTCCTGATCACGAATATATGGGGGGCTAAGTTACGTTCCCGGCCGGCCGGCCGGCCGTCCGGCCGCTCTTTGGAGGTTAATAGCTCCTAAACTAAAAAAGATATCGACTTGCGGTTTTTGGCAAAGGTTAAATATCGTATGAAAATTGCAACATGGTGCATTGACCCCCCACCCCCCACCCCTAATTCCGCCATTTTGAAGACCCCCCTTTTCTTGTTTTCTCAATAGCTCCGCCCCTATGGCATCGACCGGGCTCAAAATTTAGTATGTTATAGCTGGGCCTTAGAGCTTTCCATCAATACCAAACTTAAGGTCCCCCGACCCCCCTGACCCGAGCTATAAGGGTCCAAAAAAAATTTCTTAAAATGGCCATAACTCCGGTTCTAATTGTCAGAATTTAAAAAGTGAGGGCTTTTTGGAAAGCCCTCGTGAAATGCCACTTTCCCTTCTAACATCGCAAGTTCATAAAACCACCGCTAGGGGCGCTATTATTAAAAAGAAAATTTTTAAATCTTAAAAGTTAAATAACTCAAAAATTCCTTATGCAATCGGGCTGAAATTTTAGTATGTTGTAGCCGTTGATTATACCTATCAAACAAAAAAAACCTTAAGTCGATCCATAACCCCTGACCCGAGCTATAAGGGGTCAAAGTTCGAACATTGACCGGCCTCTATCTCCGGTTCTAATTAACATATCGACATAAATTTTACCTTTTTGGTTTCGTCTCGATGAACACTTTCAGATGGAAGTTCAAAAAGTCACCACAGGTGGCGCTGTGATAGCGTCAAAATTCATCGAAATTCAAAGACATTTTTCTCAAAAACGGCATTGTGCAAGTTAATGAAATTTTAGTATGTTGTAGTCCAGTCTAAGACGTTTCCAAAATGGTGCGTATGTGCGCTGTGGTTTCAATAGAACCGGAGATATGAGGGGTCAAAGTTTACGAGATTCAAAAAATCATATCTCCGGTTCTATGTGACCGATTTTGATGAATGAGGGCTTAAACGAAATATCTCATCAAATGCTACAACTTTCTAGAATATTTGAACTTCGTGGGACCAACACCAGGGGCGCCACAGTCGAAAAACCAATTTCAATATCACATAACCTTAATTATCTCGACTGTCGCTGAACCGATTTTGATGATTACTTCGACATAATTATAGAGGACATTTGTCTCTACATTTCGTCCATACATCATTTTCCGCTCAGACTACGCTATCACTCCGATTTTGCCGTTTAAGTGTGAAAAAAATGATTTTTTCCATAATAACGCTTTGAAATCACTCAGATGCCAATTTGACTGCCTCTACTCCACCAAGACACTTAAAATATGGTTTGAAATGGAAAGTCCCACAGAATACAACAATTCTTTGATATAGTTGAAGTTCAACAAATGACTACTTGGGGCACTCTGGATGAAAAAACGAGTTAAGAAACAAAAAACCTCGCTTATCTTGGCTTCTGAGTAATCGATGAGATCATGTTCTATGGAAAAATTATAGAGAACATTCTGGTCTACATTTCACCCATATAACACTTTTCTGTCAGTTCATCCAAATCCTTGATATTTTGGTTTAAATACAAAATTTATATAATTTCACGAATTTGATTCAAGATAACTGAATGGCGTCTCCCAACTTCAGCTCTAAATCGAATTTGCATGCACTCCGAGTTAGCTCACGTTAAGAATCTCACCTACATAAGCCGGTTAGGATTATCTGTCCCTTTTTAATATGTAAAGTCCTAAGTCTCCTCCCAGGAATAAATTAAGCGATCAAGATGGTTAATAGTGTGACTCGTTAAGCCATTTATTTGTTGCAAGGAATATTAAATTCTATTTTGATCATTATTTCTTTCTCTGAGAATGTCAAATTATCCTTTGACATTTTAACCTAACTTTCTTCTGTCTTCTTCCTCTTCTTCTTCTTCTTCTTTCTTTTAGTGTCTTTGTCGTCAATTAATTTGAATTATTCAAAAATTGAAAGCTCTAAAGAATTTTGAATAAATTTGTGGTCAGTCGGGGTGATCAAAATTTAATATCTTTTTTTTTTGTCTTTGAAGATCAACGTATCCTAAGGTCTTTCTATAATTTTTTCTTTCCAGCTTCGAATTATCAAAACAATTTCGAAGATCTTCAATTAAAAAAAAATAGTGTGAAAAGTGAAGAACATTTAAAAAAATAAACAATTAAAAAGGAACAGTGTTAATAATAAGGGAAGATCAATTCCCTAGAGTGAACTATAAGGTAGCAGGGGGATCAACCTGTGTCCAAAAAAAAAAGTTTGTGTTTTTGGTGTGGGTGGCGAAGGTGTGAAAAAGGGAAGAAAAAAGCGCGAGAAAGAGTTGTTGTGATAAGAAAAGAGAGAGACTGGTATTAGGAAAATAGTTTTGTGGAGTGCGCGCTTCTGGGCGTCATTCCACAAAGATCCTCGACATCTGTATGGATGCTGGAGGACTTCCAGTGTTTCAGAACGCCAATCCGGCCCAGCACCAGATCAACAATCAGATCCACACTCTCCAGCAGCAGCAGATAAATCAACAGCTGCAGCATCAGCTGGTACAGCAGCATCAGCAACAGAGTGACGTGCTTCCGCCCAAGAGGCAGGCCGTGGTTGATCGTCTCAAGAGGCGCATTGAGAATTACAGAAGGCGACAGAGTGACTCTGTGCCAAGATTCAATCAAACCTTCAATAGTGTGTGCGAACAGCAAAATTTGGAAACCAGTGTTCTCCAGAAAAAGTTTCTAGAGAGCAAAGCCAAGAAGGCGGCCAAGAAGACGGACAAAAAGCAACCGGACAACACACTGGCGGGCAATCTGCAGAGCAGTGTCCACGTGGTGAGTCCCTTCTTCTCCATTAACTTTATTCCAATGACATTTTTTGGGATTTTTTGCATTCTATCAATTCTCTTTCAAGCCTTTCGAATGTATCGTCTAATTTAGACGAGTTTTTTAAGTGAGGTTATGCTGAACATAACCTTTAAAAAAAACTTCGAATTTCAGGATTCTTCGAATTGCTCATGTTTTTTTGAGCAAAAAGCGTCTAAAGTATATGCATTTCCCTGCACGTTTCTAAACGTTTTTAAGTTTTTCTTACATAAAGAAACATCTGGAAAACGTTTCATCTTTTCTTGATGTTGCTTTGAATCTGAGTATCAGAAGATCAAGCCAATTTCTTCTATGAATTTGCAATATTTTCTTCTGATTAAATTTTAGACGAGTTTCGACGAGATTTTTAAAAGAAACTCCTTCAATGAAAGCAAAATGCTTATAATATTTCACGCTTATAACAATGTTCCTAAAGCTACATGTTATTTAGTCGAATTTAAAATATATTTAGACTCGTTTTTCAAGGATTTTAGTGAGGTTTTATGAACGAATTGTCTTCAAGACAGTTTTCAATATTTTTTTTTAATGCTAGGTTTTGGATCTGAGTGTTAAAATCAAGCCAATTTATTTTATGAATTATCAGTATTTTCTTTTGACTTAGACGAGAATTAAACAAGTTTCGACGACATTTTCAAAACAAAATCCTTCAATGACAGCGAAATGCTCTCAGTATTGCACGCTTATAACAATGCTAAAGCTACATGTTATTTAGTCGAATTTAAAATATATTTAGACTAGTTTTTCAAAAAATGTTAGTGAGGTTTTATGAACGAATCTTCTTCAAAAAAAAAATTTCAATATTTTTTTTATGCTAGTTTTTGAATCTGAGTATTAGGATCGAGCCAATTTCATTTATGAATTATCAGTATTTGCTTCTGATTAAATTTTAGACGAGTTTCGGCGGGTTTTTCAAAACAAAATCCTTCAATGACAGCGAAATGCTCTCAGTATTTCACACTCATAACAATGCTAAAGTTATATGTTATTTAGTCGAATTTAAAATAAATTTAGACGAGTTTTTCAAAGTTTTTAGTGAAGTTTTGAGAACGAGTCTAAAATTTAATTTTACAATATAAAATTATCAATATTTTCTTGGTGATCATTTTTGAATCTGAAGATCAAGCTAAGAATTAGCCTATTTTTTCTAATTAAATTTTAGACGAGTTTCGACGGGATTTTTAAAACAAGCTCTTTAAAAAAATTCTAGTCGAGTTTACAATTATTTATAATACAAGCTTTTCAAAGGTTTTAGTGAAGTATTGAGAATGAATCTAAAATGGTTCCACATTACCCCATTTTACCCTTCGTTTTTTTTTTAAACGACTTGATAAATAATTTACACTAGTATCTAGTTTTTGGATGATTTTCCATGTTTTGTTCCTATGAAGTCATACGGCTATTCTGCTGATACCCCTGATACTTTACGTCTTTTAGACAAATTTCAAGAGAATTTTGACCACTTTCCCGAGGGTTTGGTTGAGTTTTGAGAACAAATTTCTGTTATATCGGAAAATAGCTGTCATAACTTTATTCGTATAAAATATTGCATGATTTACGTATTTTTCTAGACGAGTTGAAGGGAATTTAGACTAGTTTCTTGAAGATTTTTATAAGTTATTGAGGAAAGATTTCTCTTAAGCTGACGATATTTTTTTTTCTATTTTACATTATATGGTTTTATTCGATAGATTATTTTTTATCTTACACTATGTTCTTATACGAGTTGATAAATAATTTAGACCATTAACTAATTTTGGATGATTTTTTATGTTTTATGGGCATGAAGTCTATGGCTATCAAAATATTTTTTATTCCGATACTGTATGTTTTTTAGATGAGTTTGACGAGAATTTAGACGAGTTTCTCGAGGGTTTGCTTGAGTTTTTAGAACAAATTTTTGTTCTGCTACCATAACTTTATTCGTCTAAAACTATTCACAATATTGAGTTAGTTTTTCAATCCATTGTATGGTGAACGTTTTTTAGACGAGTTAGAAAAGAATTTAGACTATTTTCTTGAGGATTTTTATAAGTTATTGATGGTAGATTTCTCCGAAACTGGTGATATTTTTTCTGTTTTACGTATATGAAATTATATTGTAGATATTGTTTTTTCTTTTACACTTTGTTCTTATACGAGTTGATAAATAATTTAGACCAGTATGTAGTTTTGGTTGATTTATCACGTTTTATGTGTATGAAGTCATACGGCTATCAAGATATTTTTTATTCTGATACTCTACGTTCCTTGACGAGTTAGAAGAGAGTTTAGACCAGTTTCTCGAGGTTTTGGTTGAGCTTTTGAGAACAAATTTCTGTTATATCAGCAAATTGCTATCAAAACTTTATTTGAATAAAATTATACTCATATTTTAAGTGAATTTGTCCTTACCCGTTACGTGATACACTTTTTAGACGAGTTTTATATACAATTTCCCTTTTTTGAATTTTCTAAGTTTCAATTACAAGAAAATTATTAAGTTAATTAATTTTTAATACATCTTAGAAATATTTTTTTTTATCTTGACTAATCAATTACAATTACTCAATACCAAATAAAAGATAGAGACCTATTGTCACCATTTTTTTCGACGAGTTTCCTTTCACCTGGCCAAATACAAGCATTCACTTGTACATTTGTGACGCAATGTTTGGCAGAAAAAGAAAGAAGTATATATTGCACTTTCTGCGTGCATCTTTTTCAATTGCTGACGTCTCCAATTAACTTTTATTGCATTTGTATACCGTCTATGGGTGAAAATCCTGTAAGTTATTTACCCTTTTTGATACAATCGCGCCCATGTTGGGACGTTTTGTTTTTTTTTTTTTGCGTTTCCCGCCAAAAAAAATGTTGCAAGACCACCTGAGATGATGCTCAGGTGAGTCACACGATGTCGAGGGAATCTCTGTGATTTATTTTGTATCCAGAGTCGTGTTTTGTGTCGAAAATCCTGGGATTTATGATGAGTTTCATGGTGTAGCATTCCTGATTCTTTTTAACCAATTTGTTCACTCGGAAATTTTGCATTTTTGCATTCAAAATAAGACAATAAAAAAAATGGTGGGTTTTAGACGAGATCGACGAGTTCGACGAGTTCTTAAAAAAACGGTTTTCTTGTATTTTAATGCTCTTCAAAGGGTACTTGTGCCTCAACAAAGTGTGATAAATTATTTTAACTTTTGTTTCACAGCACAAACAATGACCAGAAATAATATTTGAAAGTTTCTTGTGGCATCGAAAGTGACATTAATAAAATGCGAATAGAGTAGCCCTAAATTCTTTTTCCCTTGAATATTTTGTGTTTTTCCGTGAAAAAGTGTGCAAAAATTTTTTTTGTCTTGTTGCCATTCGATAAATTGAAAATCAGTTCAAGAACACTTAAGCGTCAGCACTCTTGGTGTTGTCGTCAAAAGTTTTGTGCGGAAAGGTTGAGGAAATACGTTGAATTTTGCATCTTGCTCACACCTCAGGCACCTCTCAATTCACATTTTTATTGCACTTTGTTATTACAAAATAGCATACGGTGCGAAGAAAAGTGCCAAGAGACAGGCACGAAGGTGCAAAAGAGAGGTTTTCGATACTGAGGTTCGGGGAGGGGAAAAAACAATATTTAGCATGGTATGTTACTCTTTTTTTCTTTCAACTATTTATTCTCTCAGATCGCACGTTGGCATATAGACCGACACAGCTCGATAGGCTTTTTGTTTTTCATTTTTTTTTTTTGTAATTTTTGTCTGTCTGATTGAGCGTATTTCGGAAAACATCCTACTCTGTACCACGATGTGGAGAGTCTCAGGAAATGTCCCTCACTGGTTCGTGCCACATGTTAAATCTCTATGCCGTTAGCTATAATTCCTTCATGTGTGTCTCGGCTAAAATAGAAAATTTGCTATCCTTTTAGCTGATCGTAAAGTTTCACTTTAACCCATTCAGTCAATCTACTAGAAATACTTGAGACAGAATGTTCATATTTTGGGATTAGTTTCCTACAGATTAGTAGATGAATTTTTTGAAAAGAAATTTTTTTTATCTCATATGGGGGCGCGGGGATTCGCCCTCAAACACACGTCTTAACGGTCACTGAATATAAATTCTGTGCATTAATTCATTACAAACTCTATGGCTTTAGATAGAGTAACTATCCAAGAACACCAATTGGCAACTAGAATTCAAATCAGGAAAGAGGAAAGAGGCCAATTTTAACAAATTCGACGGGATGTCGTATTTTCCGTCCGCCATTTTGAGCAAAAATGTTGCATGACCTTCGGCGAAGCAAGAAAATAATAACAAAATGTATTTTCATCTCTGTCGGACTATTTTTCTCAAGCAATTGAATAACTAACGTTACTAAAAATCCATTCCCGACGGCAATTCAGATAATAATTGCAAAGAAATAAATCATCAAAAATCACTCAATTTGCGTATGATGTATAATACAATGGTAAGGAATGGGTTAATGGGCCATTTCCATTGAGAAAAATTTGGATTTTTCTAATCCTGAATTTTAACAAAAGTTCTCGAAAAAGTTCATTTTTGAATCGGAATATTTCGTTGATATTTGGTTATTTTGATTTAGTTTATTGGTAAAAACAATGGCAACGATCGAAACCTTTGTAAAATCACTGCTAAAGGATATTTTTAATCATTTGGTACGCAAATTGAAGCAGGGAAAGAGATAATGAGGGAAAATTGTAACCATCGTCACTCTGAAACAGCAAAAATATACTTTTTTACGTACTTCTGCCATCTGCCCACCTTTACCGTAAATCAGGATTGTGGGAAAACCGTATCGTACATACAGGGACATTTTCTCACTGAAAGAAATATTTTTATCTACAAGGAACCCACAATTACTTGAATTTCATCTGAAAACATCTTCACTGTGAAATGAAAAGTTTTTTTCAATGGAAATTGGGTCAGTTGGCAACTCACTGGCATGCAAGTGTCAGTGAGTGTTCCCAATTAGGTGTGATTCCTTCATAATCAAATTGAAATAACAGTTCTCATATTTTATTTTTAAGTTTTAATGCGAAAAAGTACAACCATAGGGTAAATGTCCTAATTCAAAACCATTTCCAGATGCTTTAACTTTGACAGAAGGTTCAACACATTAATTTCATATTTGTTCTGAAGAGAATTACATAAATTTGCTCCTTGACTCTTCTAGAATGTTACTGTTTAGTGAAGATTCTTTAGATATAATTTTAAAACTTCTTAAATACAAGAAAAATGCGCTAGTGTAAAATGCTTCTATTGGAAACACATTAATCCAAATGGAGACAAGGGAAAATTTCTAATTGGAGACAAACAATAAAACAATAAAATTAACATTAAAAATTGTTGATATATTTTTACACCTAAAAAGTGTTAAAGTTACGAGGAAAAACAGTTAATGGCACCCTCTTTTTTTCTCAGTGAAGTAACTACCTATATATTTGTTGAATTGCGAACATTTTGCAGAAATCCTTGACATCTTTGAAAATTATTAAAACGAAAAGCTTTACGTTTGAAATACAATAAATATCTACCAGTTGGAATTAACCGGATAAATTAGGCAAGAGAAAAATTTCAAGATTTTGTCTAAAGTTAAAAGCAAAGTTAGTACAAAATTTTACGTAGACGGGTTTCTTATAATTTTTTTTGTCATTGGGAATGTTGAATGATCGTGGTATTCTAATGAAAAGTGAAAATTAGATATTTTTCTCCTGGACACTTTTTTAGTACAGGATTGTTGTGAAGTTCTTCTGCACTAGCGAATCGAGTTTATTTTACCTTGGTTCCTGTCACGACTGTTAGATGGTTTTAGAACACGACGAAGACTGGGAAAGATCATTGAGAGAGCAACCAGCACAAAAAGTCGATATTGCAGGAGCACATGAGAACAGTCAAGTACTAAAAAAAATATTCAGGAGAAAAATATCCCATTTTCACTCATCTTTGAAGTAGCACCATGTGATTCCCATCACTTTCTGATTTTATTGGGTATTAAATAAATTTTTCATTTACAGTAGAGTCTCGCTATAGTCCATATTTGGTTTCAAATTTGACACTTGGGACGCACTATAGTCCATGTAATTTTTTAAAATTATCAACGATTTTTAGTATTGAAATTGCTCGACGGCTTCCACTTTCTTTGCGATTGTGGTACTTGTCTTTGCTCTATTCATTGTGGATCACAATTATCACAACTACTTAATAAAGTTTGCCAAAAATATTAAAATAATTATGAATTTCGCATACTAAAAAACATAACCTAACTTAAAATCAGTGTTTTGAAATCAACGGTCGAGAAATTGTGGACTATAGAGCGATGGCTTATAGCGAGACTCTACTGTAGTATTAATTTTTCCTGCAAGTATGGCAGACTTTTTTTTTATTTTAGCCAAGACACAGTTGGGGGATTATAACAGACTATATAGGGAAATTTTATCTCAGAACCATTCTACTGGTTTTGATGTAAAGTTGTTCAAAATAAGATTAGCCATTGTTAGTGTAAATGTGCGAAATGTAAGTTCCATGATTCGTTTATCTGCCTATCTCACTCATACTCAGGTCAAATTCTGTGCTATTTGTATGTGAGTGATTTTTGTTTAATTTTCATGCAGAGTCTTTGGAGTTAATCGTGGTTAGGAGAGTGTGGGGAAAAAAGTGTCTCTTTTTCCTCCAATTTCTCAACTTTTTAATTTTATTTTACATTTTTGTTCCTTTCTTCACATTGTAACTCTTTCTCCTTCTATCACATTTGCTTTAAAATCTCTCAAGCCATTATATATATCGTCGTCATGTAATTCCCTCAATTCTCTCCTTTCATCTCCAACTTTGTCTCTCCATGAAACATAAAGTTTTGTTTTGATGATACTCTTCTCAGGCATTTTTGTTGTGTTCAGCTCGAGACCATGAAAACTGTAAGATGATCTATACAGCGCAAACGCATTTGACTGACTTTTCTGTATTTATTTATTTTAGAGAGCCTCACTTAATTTTCTCGTGAGGAAGATTGTTTTGACTTAATAAGAAGTCGATGGGCAGTTCGATAGAGTGTCATCAGGAGAAGAAAATAATAATCGAATATCCAATGTGATAAAATTTAGCAATCGTTATGCGAATTTTTCTAGTTTTTTTTATGCTGAATATGGATGATATGGATATTTTTGGCATTGGAATTTCCTTGGGATGAAAAAATGAGTCATTTTTAGCACAAAAAGCATTATATGAGCACGAGACAAAATGTAGACAGAAAAGTTGGGGTTTGAATCAAGGTCAAAAGTACCTGAGAAGGCATTTTCATTTCTAAATCTTGTGTGATTCTTCCATAAAAAAGGGGTGGCATAGCGTAGACTTTGCAAAGTATTCGAACTTAGATGATATACATCAAGAATACTTTCGCATCATCTACTGTTTGCCGGTTCTCAACCGATTTGAACCGATTTGAACCGATTTATGAATCACTGAAAACCAAAGGATCCCCAAAATAGTTTTTTAGAGTAATGCAATTGATTTTCGGACAAAAATTATTTATCAGTTCATAACCGGTTCATACCGATTCAAAACCGATTAGAACCTGTTCAGTTTTATCGGAAATTTCAAGACCTTTCCAACGAGCCTAAACATGACCCCATTGCATTGATAAATGTGCTCTCTAGAGCCTTTTTAACCCTTGACCTTGAAAAACCGTTATTAGGGATTATTCAATGGTATATTCGTTATAAGGACGAATTGTCCACCTAGATGATTTCTAAAACATATCCAAAAATGAAAAGAAAATCGCACGTCGCATTTTCGAGTAATTCCAAAAAACGATCCTCGGGCCGATTTATGGGGGATCACTTGAAGGTCCCAAATAGCTGTCTGTAACCGTTTGACCTCTAGAGCTGGCGACAGCCGGACGGACAAACGGGACAAACGTACAAACAGCGTGACGACGTTTTTAGAAATCGTCTGTATCGTCTCTCCGTGGAGTTCGAGCGGTAAAAAAGGTAAACATAGGGTACAACTGGGTAATTTTGAACAGAATCTACTTTTGAATTTTGCGCATCGACAAATGCTTTCGCAGTACAGTTTCGTTTTAATGAGATCCCGTGCAGTTCTAGGCGTCCACCGCCGTCTTAGCGTTGGTATCCAACTTCCAGAGCAAATCGGTGGAAAGGCTCTTTCTCAGGTTCAAAAAAGGAAAAAAAAACAAGATTCTGCTGTGTTGAAACTGCACTGCTTTGGAACAAGATGTTAAAAATGGCTAGCTCTTACTGATTTTATTAAATTTCATTATATTTCAGATAGTTAAAAAAAAAGAAACACTACGAACAACTGATTTTCGTCCTCTTTTTCTTATTTTTCCATTGGAAAATTTCAAATTTCAAAATTAGATTCTGTTTCAAACTGAAAATTGTTATGAAGAACGTTCAAGAACCGTTTGTGGCCAATAGTTTATACCACAAATTTCTCTAATCCGTGGGATTGAAACAGTCAGAACAACTTCTTGTTAGCCGCGTAGATTTTACAAACTTGAAAAATATTAGTCGATGTTTGTCCAATTTTTAATAAACGTTCATTGAGGACTCTTGACAAACAGAGTTACTAATCCGCTAATAATGTCGATGTTTGTCATTTGTCTGACAAACATCATTGCAGACCCTTTTATCGAAGATTTTTGACAATCAAAGTTACAAACCCGTTTGTCGATGTTAGTAAAACTTTTGTAAACACCGTTTTAAACCCGTTTATCGTCGACTTTTATTGTTCGATGTTTGTCAAAAGTTTGACAAACATTATTGCCAACCCTTTTATCGAAGATTTTTGACAAACAGAGTTACAAATTCGTTTGTCGATGTTTGTAGAGCTTTTGTAAACACCGATGGAAACCTGTTTGTCGTCGATGTTTATTGTTTGATGTTTGCCAAAAGTTTTATAAAAATCGTTATAAACTTTTTTATCGAAGACGTGTCATAAACATCTTTGAAAACTCGTTTGTCGATGTTTGTAAAACTTTAGATAAGCATCGTTGCAAACCCGTTTGTCGTCGATGTTAATTGTTCGATGTTTGTTAGAAGTTTGACAAACATAATTGCAAATCCATTTATCCTAAACTTGTGATAAGTATTGTCGATGTTTATTATTTGTCGTCGATGTTAATTGTTCGATGTTTGTCAAAAGTTTGACAAATATCATTGTCAACCCTTTTATCGAAGACTGGTGATAAACATCGCCATAAATTCGTTTGTGGTGTTTGTAAAACTTTAGATAAGCATCTTTGGAAACCCGTTTGTCGTCGAAGTTTATTATTCGATGTTTGTCATAAGTTTTACAAACATCGGTACAAAATACTTCTCTCGTTGATGTTGTCTGTTCAATGTTTACCACTAACGTCACAATGTATGTTAATTTTAATGACATTTAGTTGCATTTTGACCAATAATGTCGCAAGCCATTTGACTACGT
Source organism: Phlebotomus papatasi (assembly GCF_024763615.1). Classification (NCBI taxonomy): domain Eukaryota; kingdom Metazoa; phylum Arthropoda; class Insecta; order Diptera; family Psychodidae; genus Phlebotomus; species Phlebotomus papatasi. The sequence continues at coordinate 8,686,347 of NC_077223.1, forward strand.
TCATAAAGCTCATTTGGCGATGTTTGTTCGATATTTGTCCCAAGTTTGACAAACTTAGTTACAAAGAAATTTGTCTAGGTCTGACTTTGTACGTTTGTCTGACTTGGCGAAAATCGTGACTAATCCTTTTGTTGTTGATGTCAGCTGTTCGATGTTTGTCACAAACGTCAAAATGTTTGTCAAATTTTGATTGTAAGTGGTAAAATTTTGACAAACAATGGCGCAAGCCATTAGACAATATTTATGAAGCTCATTAGGCGATGTTTTTCGATGTTTGTCAAGCTTTATTGCACCACAAATGCAGCAAAGTCGGGCACATCGCGAATTACATTGGGAATGGATTTATTGAGCGTGCAGCCAATTGATAACCAATTATATCCGGTTTGTAAAATCATCAATAAATTTGCCCAAAATGGCACACAGATAATACAATTGAATGGCAGGTAAATATTAAGTTCTTTACGGATTCATTGCCGCTTCGAATCGGTTAAAACTTATTTATATTTTTCAGGACTGTTTAAACGAATTCAGTCTTGTTGAAATTGTTTATACGATATTGTAGCTATAGAGAGAGAGGTTTAGTGTTACATTTTATAAATCCAAACTATTATCATTTATTTAATTAAATTTCAAATTCATTGCTTTTTGAAAAATATGCAAATATGATTCATTGTTGAAAAAATGCAATCTGGTGCAATTGAGCGTTTTTTATTTCACAATATTTGGACGTTTCTGTGGTACTATAAGTACGGTCTCTTCTGAATAACTTAAGTGAAAAAAACAGACATGGTTGAGTAAAGAAAAAGAAATCAACCTATCTTGATGATGCTCAGAGATGTTTTCTCGTCACTTCAAGTGGCAAATATTGAGGCAATCGAATTGAGATAATCTTAATTGAATAGCTCAATTGTTGAATCTATTGGTCACAGTGTCTCAAATTTCTGCACATCGTTTTATCTGGGAAATCGATTGGATGTTATGGGTTAAAGTATGTCCGGGATATAGGCTGGAAGCCATATAGAAAAGGGTCCAATTAAGGGTTGAAATTCAATCAGTAATTAGAAAGTCAATTGCTGATTGAGTAATTCGAGCTGATTGTGAGGTTGCTCCAACTCCATTGAGGGTGCATGATATTAGAATCCTTTGATTTTAAAGCTTTATAAGTTCGTAGTCATGATGATATGTAGTTTGCCTGCTTGATAGTTTGTTGAGCTATAGAGGCCAAACGGTTAGAGATAGCGGCTTGGTGTTTTCGTGGAACACTCTGAATAAGCTACTGCACTGAATAAAAAACGGGGGTGCAATTACCTTTCTTGCTTTATAACTTTAACACTTTTTAAGTGTAAAAATATATCAACATTTTTAATGTTAATTTTACACCTTTTTAAGGAGAATTTGCATGAAAAAGGGTAACTTTAACCCCTAATATAGCTAGAAAGCATAATATTTACACCGATTTCGGATCAATACTGCATCGTAAAATAAACATTACCGGAATGTTATTTTAAATTTTTTCGAATATCTCTCAGTCAGTGTACCCCCCTGAATAGCTTGCTCGATAATATCCTAGAATTTCTTCATAGTAGACGAAGACGAGCATTTTGCAAAGCTCTGATGCATTCTGTTCACCCTTTTTAATTTTCAAATAGACCCATTATATTGAGTTTCGCATAAGGGTTTGTCATTGACAATATGAATATTTATTGAAATACTATTATGACCTCTTTGACCTCTGCAACCTTTGTGGAAAAATCCAGGAAAATTGTAAGGAACTATGAGTGGAGGATATGGAGAAGAAGGCTCTTGGGAGACAAATTATACGATCAATGGGCTTTTTGCCTCCCACTGAGTGGATCTCCCCACCATGTAAACCGTCATTTTTCATGCTGACACCGAGTCAACAAAGAAGATCTGTGGGCGCATGGGTAAAGGCATGCGCAAGAATAGTTGGGGGAATGCTGGGGGAGCACAGAAGATTTGTGGCGCCACTGGAAAGGAATCCCCTCTGGGTGTCATTTTCACCCGAGTCTTTGTTGAATATGCCACCGGATAGCCACTTCCTTGCGAGAGAGATCATGTATTCAAAGCTTCTTCTCCCCCTTTAACCCCCCAAACCAATTTCTCTGTATGCTCCATGGAAAACCCATTTCATTCTTACATTGGCCATAAGATCCTCTACAAGTAGCCCAAAACCCCCCAAAAAAGAAGAGAAATAAAGTCACCAAGAATATTTGCAAAGCAGGATATCTTTTCTTAAGAACATAATCATGTTCACAGCAAATTTCTGCTGAGTTTCTCTCATCGCATTTGCCAAGAGATTGTGACGGGAACATGAAGTGAAGCATAGCTTTATTGCCATTTCTAGATCAAATCGTGACTGTAATGCACAAAAATGCTTCTTAGAATCAAATGATATATACACACACGAGAATGCGCATCCAAATAGCAAGACAGTGTTTGTGGCATTTTAGATTGATATTTTAATAAAAGTACTTAGGGGGAACTGGGGCAGTAGTAAACAGGGGTAGTTGTAAACACTGTGATTTTTTTTCATTAATTTTAAGACTCCAGAGGATAAAACCCATAAGCATTCAAAGATACCATGGAGATGCATGTCCGCAGATAAATTGGTCAATGAAATCCTAATACTTCAAAAATAAAAATCATTTTTCTCGAAAATGTTGATATTTCGATTATTTTAGTCATTTGGATTTCCACCTGGGAATTAAAAACTGTGTAAAATAATTGAAATGTAGCAATACCAGTTTTTTCCTACATCTTTTAGGATTATATTAATGCATTTACTAGAGAAATTGAGATTATCATTATTTTAGAAGAATTAATAATTGGTCAGAAAACAGCATTTGGGGTAGATGTAAACAGGCAATTTCCCCGTAATTGTACATGTCGCGAGTGTAGAATGAATGGCAAAATATTTTGTCTTCTTTTTCTTCATTTCATTTATTTGACAGCTCCATCTCATGGTGGGAAATTTTTCGTTGTCCCGCGCAAACTTTTTAGGAAGAAAACGCAGCAAATTCTTAATTTCTTTCCTATTTCTAGATAAAATGAGAAACTATAAGAAGTAGAGTATTTACGTTAGTAGAAAAAAATACGATAACATTTTCTTTTCAATTTCACAAAATGAGTAGGTAAAAGAGCGGGATATTGACCTTCATGCGAAATGTCTAATTCATTGACTACGAAAAAATTGGTGGCGCTGTGTTCAATAAGAAGTCACAAGATGTCAAAATATGACGAAAATCCATTGAAAAATGTCTTTGATTTGCATGCTTTTAGTTTTTTGCTATTTTAATTATTCTTTGTAAGAAGTGTAGTGATTTTTTGAAAAATATACAGTCTTTATATATCTCTTAAGTAATTAAAATAATTGAAAGTGGTGCAAAGTTAATTTCAAGGGTGGAAATAAGGGTGTTTACATCCTCCCCAGAAAGTGTTTACTTCTACCCCAGGTATTTTGTGAAAAGAGAAAAATGCACAGTGAAACAAATTTTATTTTTATGGAAAACTCAATTGTTTTCCAGCATCCGCATTACCCTCGATGAATTGCCTATATCCAAGGGTAAAACATGAGCTAAGAAAAATTTTCAAAATCATTGTGTGTTTGGAAAATCACCTCAAATTCGCATCTATTGAAAATGTTTTCATGTGCCCCAGTCTCCCCTAGTTTGACATCAAGCTGAACTAGAGTAAGATGGGGTAATTCGGAATCATTTCCATTTCGGAATTGTGAGATTTTCTTACTGTTTCGATCACAGGGAAAAAGAAAACCACGAAGAAGTATCAGACTTTACAATTGAGAGTAGGGGAGATTGGGGCAAAAAGTCACAAAACTGATATTAGGTGAGATTCTTAACAATCTCACCTACTATAATCCTAACAAAATTTCATGTCGTCCGATCGACCTCAAACTTGGCCAAAACGTGTTTCAGCACTTCCTGATCACGAATATATATGTGGCTAATTTACGTTCCCGGCCGGCCGCTCTTTGGAGCTTAATAGCTCCTAAACTAAAAAAGATATCGACTTGCGGTTTTCGGCAAAGGTTATATATCGGGTGAAAATTGCAACTTGGTGCATTGACCCCCCACCCCCCACCCCTCCTTCCGCCATTTTGAAGACCCCCCTTTTTTTGTTTTCTCAATAGCTCCGCCCCTATGGCATCGAGCGGGCTCAAATTTTAGTATGTTATAGCTGGGCCTTAGAGCTTTCCATCAATACCAAACTTAAGGTCCCCCGACCTCCCTGACCCGAGCTATAAGGGTCCAAAAAAAATTTCATAAAATGGCCATAACTCCGGTTCTAATTGTCAGAATTTAAAAAATGGGGGCTTTTTGGAAAGCTCTCGTGAAATGCCACTTCCCCTTCTAACATCGCAAGTTCATAAAACCACCGCTAGGGGCGCTTTTTTTAAAAAGAAAATTTTTAAATCTTATAAGTTAAATAACTCAAAAATTCCATTGTGCATCGGGCTGAAATTTTAGTATGTTGTAGCCGTTGATTATACCTATCAAACAAAAAAAACCTTAAGTCGATCTAAAACCCCTGACCCGAGCTATAAGGGGTCAAAGTTCGAACATTGACCGGCCTCTATCTCCGGTTCTAATTAACATAGCGGCCTAAATTTCACCGTTTTGGTTTCGCCTCAATGAGCACTTTCAGATGGAAGTTCAAAAGGTCACCACAGGTGGCGCTGTGATAGCGTCAAAATTCATCGAAATTCAAAGTCACTCTTCTCAAAAACGACATTGTGCAAGTTAATGAAATTTTAGTATGTTGTAGTCCAGTCTAGGACGTTTCCAAAATGGTGCGTATGTGCGCTGTGGTTAAAACAGAACCGGAGATATGAGGGGTCAAAGTTCACGAAATTCAAAAAATCATATCTCCGGTTCTATGTGACCGATTTTGATGAATGAGGGCTTAAACGAAAGATCTCACCAAATGCTACAACGTTCTAGAATATTTGAACTTCGTGGGACCAACACCAGGGGCGCCACAGTCGAAAAACCAATTTCAATATCACATAACCTCAATTATCTCGACTGTCGCTAAACCGATTTTGATGATTACTTCGACACAATTGTAGAGGACATTTGTCTCTACATTTCGTCCATACATCATTTTCCGCTCAGACTACGCTATCACTCCGATTTTGTCGTTTAAGTGTGAAAAAATTGATTTTTCCCATAATAACGCTTTGAAATCACTCAGATGCCAATTTGACTGCCTCTACTCCACCAAGACACTTAAAATAGGGGTTTAAATGGAAAGTCCCGCAAAATACAACAATTCTTTGATATAGTTGAAGTTCAACAAATAACTACTTGGGGCACTCTGGATGAAAAAACGAGTTAAGAAACAAAAAACCTCACTTATCTTGGCTTCTGAGTAATCGATGAGTTCAAGTTCTACGGCAAAATTATAGAGAACATTCTGGTCTACATTTCACCCATATAACACTTTTCTGTCAGTTCATCCAAATTCTTGATATTTTGGTTTAAATACAAAATTTGTATAATTTCACGAATTTGATTCAAGATAACTGAATGGCGTCTCCCAACTTCAGCTCCAAATCGAATTTGCATGCACTCCGAGTTAGCTCACGTTAAGAATCTCACCTACATAAGCCGGTTAGGATTATCTGTCCCTTTTATTTTTTTTTGGTCATTTTCCTCCATTTTGTAAGGAAATACATCTATCGAGCCATTTTCTAAATGGTCATTCTGTGACCATTCTCAAAAATGCTGGGGCAAATAGTGTCAGGCATGAGGTAAAATTATCACATTTTGATTCGCTTTATTACAGGCTCCTGTAAATTAAAAAAATACCTAAATGACATATTTTCACACGAAATTTAATCATCTACACCTTTGAAGAACAGCGTTTTCTCTATCTGAACGAGAAAAGCGCTTTCAAGTTATTTTCCAAAAGCTATTTTTGACAGGAAAATTCTATTCAACCATTCTGAAAAGGCGAAAATGGCGAATTGGGCGAGATGAATTTGACGTAATCTGACGATATTGATATCTTTGTCAGGAGACGGGTAGCTCTTCACTACACACCCTTTTACTTGAATCTTGCAGAAATATAAAGAAATTAAATGCAAATATCACTTCAAATAGAAAGTTCTTAAATCGCGCGCAATTGAACTGTGAGAGACAGATAGAGACACAAATAACTCACTTGACAAACGTCTGGAGGCGCTGCGGTTCCAAAAAATCTCTGAAATGCTACAAAATATTTTCTTCTCTATTTTATCCTTATTAGGAGGTCGTGTCCCTTCTTGTAATACGTACTTTTGCATTCCTTATTAACCGAAATAGTGTTGTACAAAAGGGTTTTTCTCAAATCTATCCTGAATTTTGGGACAGCTCAAAAGAATATGAGTCTTCCAGCTCAAAATTTCATCCCAATGTTTTTGTTGTAATATCGACAATTATTCACAATTAACCCAAATAATTTTATTCAACTAAATTATTAAAAGGATTTTCTTGTGAAAATGACTTAACTCTGAGGAATTAAGCAATTTTCACATTAAAAAACCTGTAATTTTCTCTACGTGAATTTTCGCGGCATTTCGAAGAATGCCAATAGGCACCAACAAATTCACTTCGGCTTTTCTTTTAGCTCAGGCCTGCACTAGACCTCACGAATTTAGAAAATCAGCCTGATCCTCCAAATTTTTGGCTGATCCTTGAGTGTATTGAGACCAATCCTCATTTTTCGGGCTGATCCCTAAATCGATCCCTGTGTCTATTTTGGGTTTTAGGCTTGAAGCCCGTATTAGAGTGATGAGAAGGTCAGAGTGCTCCTATCTGTATGAAAAATCTATTGATATTGCACTTAAGAAGTTTTCCAGCATAAAATGCTAATCTCTGATACTAAATCTTCGGTGTATGATATGGGCTGATCTATTACCGCCAAATTTTTTGAACTTGAGTATTCTCGAGGATCAGCCTGTGTGTATTTTCGGCATAAGTTCTAATGTCTTGCTGAGGCTTTTCTTCATTGTCACTGGTAACCATTTCTCCATGTGAGGGCACTGTTTTCTCCCGCGAGTGGCGCTGTCAACTGTTCTCAATTTTAAATTCTCAATCTTTTATTTGAAATATCTGTTATCTGAATAGGTTTCTTTACGGATTCCTATTGAGGAAATTTTTGAATATCTTTCTTAATTTTGATCTGTTATTGGTGAGATCCTTTCACTTGTCTTCCACTGCTTTTAACACTATGTTAAACTTTTCTTTTGGCTAAGCAAAATGTGTTTTTGGAATAATGTTGGAGAAAGAGAATTGAGATTGATGAGGACAAAAAAAAAGCAAGAAAATGTTACGGAATTGACGCGCAATAGCAAATATTTATGGGTCGGTTTTGAGGTGAAAGGGAGCATTGAGTCTAAGCACAATGAATACATACTTGTTATGGAATATGCAATATATAATTTTGAGTTGAGTGAGAAAAAGAGTCTCTCTATATATATTTTGTTGTTTTGAACTGCAGAATTATCTCACTTTTCTCCCCCAAAAAGCACACAAGTAACAGCACATAGTATTTTGCAAAATGTGTACACTTCCCAAATAAAAATAGCAAAAGAGACTTGGAAAATGTCTACAAAAATTTATCAATATTTTCTATTTACATCAATTGAATTTTCGACTGATTTAACTTGGTTTGTAGTCAAATTTGATTTACCAGGAATGTCTCGTTTTTGCATTTTTCACATCATTTTTCTGCCAATTGTGTTATATTAGATTTTTGCAAAGTTTTTTTTACCTCTGCAGGTGTAATCTCTTGGTATATTTTCTATAATCAATATTTCGGGGAATTTTTATTTGGAATTTCATTTGATAAGATTTTTATTGTGTACGTTGTTTTTCAATAAGTAAATGGGATATATTTTTGCAGTATATATATTTTGCTCTGCAATAGTGAAGATTGATTTTTAGAAATAAGTGAAGTGACACTTTGTTATAATGGTGACTTTCATGACTCTTCTCCCTTCTTTTATTTCGATGCACGTGCAACGCAATAAAATGGTTATAGAGATTGTTTTGCCACCCTTCGGGAGGAAAATACGATATGTGGGCAAACTATATACAGTGAATTGAAAATTTTTACGATCATTTTCAGTCATTTTCCTCTGTTCCATTTTGTAGGACAAATAATATTCTTCTATGAGAAATTTCACTCACAAGTTTGCACATCTCTGTACTTCTTAGCGTTAGTCGCACTTTTGCAATCGAGGGGGCTAATTTTTTTCGTGATTTTTTATAAATTAATATAGAGAATATTCTTAATACAAAGCTTCTTCTTAAAATTGTATAAGATTCCGCAATTATGGCCCCGGCCCATCTTTTAGATAAGGAAAATTTCATGAAGTCGATATTTGCATCCGTTTCTTTCTCAAGCCTATTGCATATGTCTATTCCATTCTTTCGCACTCTTCTTCTTTTAAACATCATAGCAAATTATATTTTATTTAATCGAATTTGGTTGCGAAAGAATGAGATAGAGATGGAAAACGTTTGAGAAGGAAAGGGATGTGAATTTTGACTTTATGAAATTTTCTTGATCTAAAAAGTATACCGGAGCTATTAACATGGATATTCGCGTTATTTAACAAGAGTCTGTAAGGGCCACCTAACAAGGTTTTAACTCACTAGGACCAGATGGATTACTTTAGAGACTGGGGGTAAGGGGGCGTCCTGCCACAAGATAACTCTCGTAGAAATCGTCGTGGATCTATTAGAAATTGTCCGCGGACAAATTGAAGCGATTCTCTAGAAACTGTCGAAAGAAATATTGTTGTAATTGCATATCGCTCATTGGAAATTACAAGGGGCCAACTCAATCTGAGCCATTTTTTCAGGAGACAACATGAAAGATTCAACTTTCTGTAAAAGATTGTCTCAATTAAATGACTGACCAAAATCAAAATATTTCTTTTCTATTTGTATGATTATTAATATAAACATTGAAATATACATATTTTTACCTATCAAAATATGTTTTTTTTCATGAGAAATCAACTTGCTTGAGTTAGTCCCTTGTTTCACAAAAAATTGAACGATAAATCTATTTTGTGCCCCTTTACATCAAACAACATTGTGCAAGCAATCATAATGAATAAAATTCTGAAAAAATTCTAATAACGAAATTTAATTACTTATAAATATATCATCTGAAAATTTATAAAAATTCTCTTTTTAAGTGAATTAATATCTCAAAATCGCCAAAAAGTGTGTTGGCTTCCGTGGAATTTCCAAGGAACGATATGCGTATCTCTCAAGAATAATAGCCTTAAGGTGAAAAATTGTTTTATAGTGGGAAAATATACTTAAAATTGCAACTGGAGGGGAAGGTTTTGCAGCTTCTTAATGTTGTAGCTTAGTAAAAGTTGATTTTCTTGCAAGTTACTAAATGAATGACATCCATGGTCATATATTCTAATAGCTAGTCCAACATAACACATTTTCTGACAAACTTGGGTGCCTATGCCCTTTTTTCCTTGGTTCAAGAAGCAAAATTAAAAAATGGGCCTAAAATCGTAATTCTGATGTGTAATATTTTATGTATTTTTTCATACTTCAAGTGTCTTTAAAAAAAAAAAACAACTATTTCAAGTTATTGAGGGTTTATCATGTTTAATATTTACCATGAAAATCTTTTGCTTGAAGGGGGTCGTTTTTATGGGTGGAGGAAAATTTATAAAAATTACCACCCTTGCGGCTCAGGAAAATTGAATTTTGCAGCTTCGTAAAAACATCTGTCAAAATTACTGACCACCGAATTTGAGAATTCCTCACTGTTTTGGGTCACACTGTGCACGCCGCTCGGGATATTTTATTCATCAGAGATTCCATTGAATAAATTCACAAGAAAATTTTGGGATATTAAGTAATATTCGCTAAAATCTCGAATGAAAACGCGCACTTCCCCATCAAAATGAGACTTCATAAGATATTTTTATTTCACTTCTGTCATATTAAACATTTAGCCTGAATCTGCTTATGGTAGGTGTGATTCTTTCATTGCCCATGCGGTGCGTTTTGAGAATTTTTCATCCAATTTGCTTTGTGTTCAAGCGGAATTTTTCACATTTTACTTTAAATTAATCTCTGGTAATTCTAAGAATCACTGATGTTCGAAAAATGTTCTGTAAGACAGATTCGAGACGTTAGAGAAAAAGGAAGGATTACAATAGGTGTGATAACTTCTTTTTGATTTGTACAGTGATGAAACTAGACTGCTTATGGTAGATGTGATTCTTTAATTGCCACTTTGATGAATTTTGAGTATTTCTTATTCAATTTTCCTTGTTTTAAAGTGGAACTTCCCAACTTTAAATTGGTGGCCGGTCATTTTTGAAATCAGTTACGTCCGAAATATGTTCTCTAAGACCCATTGGAGGTATTAGAGAAAATCCGAGGATTACAATAGGTGTGATTATGAGAGAATCATACCTAACCAAGCTCTTAACTGACTATCAGAATGCAGGAAAAAAATGGGTTTTCGAGTGTCAAAAAACATGTGTTAGAAAAATAGCTTAAAATTGATTTTTAATGCGTGATACCTCCTACAAATTGTGAAAACAAGTAGATGAAAGTTTCATCTAAGTAGTGATGCCCAAATTTTTGTGTCCGGTGTAATGTTTTCGGGGAAAATGAGGCCTACAGAGGTGGGAAAAATTTTGTACGAAGCTGAGTTAACCAGGGCACATTCGTAAAAAATGCCGCTACATTTTCATTTTCCTGTAGAGGAAAATCCAAGGACTTACAGGAATTTTGTGAGGCAGAATTATGAACCCAATAAGTAAGAGATTTTTTTGATATAGTGATATAATTGATTCGGTGTGTGTGTGGCATTCAGTAAAAAATCTCAAATCTTGGACTCCTTTTTTAATACGAAGCTTCAAAACCTTTCCCTATGTACATTTGTAACGAATTACTTAGGATGTTTACTTAAGGTTTTATTTACTGCATTTGAATGTTATGACCTAGGCACACTTACGATTTAAACCGAGATACGGCTTACCGTAATTATAATCAAAATAATTTGATTGAACCGATTGAAAAGTAATAGCATGAAAATCTAGATTTTACTATGCTCTTTCGATTGCAAAAGACCGGTATGTCCAAAGAAAATGTTCATCGTGTGATCGATCTATGTGGGGTAGAAATCTTAGATTATATTCTGTTGGGAGGAGGAAAATGGACTCTCTCTCCCTCAGTGGATGTCATTTTCGACCCCTTCAGCAACAACCTCTAAAGTGATTTTCACTAAGCGCTTCAATTTAACCCCGCAAACCTTCCAGTGAGAACCTCCCTCTTTTAATGCAATTTCTGAGTGAGCATCTTGTACGACACATATGTACATATGAGGTGGATGCAATGCTCAAGGGTTGCATATATATAATACATATATATATATATATATTGATGGATTTTCCAAATCAATGAGTCATTCTCCGTGGCTTGTCATTTATCATGGATTTTACTAGGAAAAGTTTTACTGCAGAATAATATTGAATGGGATTCTGTTCCGAAAGTTCGGGGAGTCTATATTAGAAACTTTTGCCTATAGTATCGCAGTTATTAAATGAAAGTGCTTTTTAGCATTGAATTGATTGAAAATGAGTTGAATTTATAGAGTTTATTAAGCACTATAACTCAAAAAAAATTAGCTATAGGAGTTTTTTTTTTAACTTTTTAACTGAGCAGGAAACTATAATTAATTTAGTTGATTTTCCTCATTAATTAAATTGATAGGATTATTGGAAAGTGAACAAACTTCTTTGTAGATGAAAGGGGTGGCAAAGCTGCTCAGCTTTGCAGAAAGCATTTACTCATGGCTTACATTCTATCTCCCCTTAAGCAGTTTCGCATTATCGGTTTATAACCGATTTGAACCGATTAATGAAACACTTAAAAGATAGATAATAGCGTAAACCATTTTATTGCAAAACAAAAATTTGTAATGGGTTCAACTTAGGCTTCTCAGGGATTCCAAGACCTTTCCAGAAAACCCAGGTTTGACCAAGTTAGTGGAGAAGTCAGCTCTCTAGAGGCGTTCAACTCTTTAATTTTGAAAACCCGTTACTATACTCAGGTAAAATTGGAATAAAAGTTACTTGAATTAATGTAAAATCAAGTATTTTGTTTTGAAATTCGATTAACGATTTTAGTTAAGGGGTTATGTGGGTATCGAAGACATTTGTAAACTGAACACTGTATAAAAATAGCAAAATGGCACGGTATAGGGGAAAGCTTTGATCGTTCGCACATACGCTACAACATACGCTTCAAACACTTCGTATTTCTTACGTATTCATTTATGAACCCTGAAAAAATTGGGAGTCTAATCCTTTTTCCTAGTTTCAGGTAGCAAAAATTAAAAACAGATCCAAAATTGTAATTTTGATGTATAATACTTGATACGATTTTGCACAATTAATATCACTTTTCTGAAAAACGACTATCACAGGAGGTAGAGGGGTTATTAGGGTTAATATTTATGTAGAAACCTTTTGGGCTGAAGAAGGCAGCTTTTGTGGGTGGAAGAAATTTCACAAACTTGACTCACATTCATCGATCGCACATAGAAGACATTGTTTCTTCGCACATTTTCCAGGAAACTTCATTTTAGATGCGATCCCTCATATTCACATTCATTGTAATCTACCGATTTGATACACCACTAAAAAGTAAAACTTAAAAGTCTTAAAGTTGATAAACAAAAAGTAATTTGACTCAAATAGACCGCAATTGAGTGATTTTTAAGCAATTTTGCATTTCTTTGATGTAAAAATATTTTTCAAGCTTGCACAAACTGAATGTACAATAAAAGAATCACATTTTGAATAAGCTCACACAGTTTTCAATTGGTTTTTGAGAATCTTTGACATAACCTCACTTTTGTGTTGTTTTTTTTATGTCAAAGAAAGAAAAAAATTGTCCATGAGAAACTGTTTTGTGAAAATTTTGGTCTGTTCACCCTCTGAAGCTCAATCTCTGTGTTAAATCCCGATTCCTGTAGCTGTAGGGACAGAGAAATCTTCTATGATGCGCATTCAAACGTTTTTGAGCATATCCGACTCCGTAGAGGAATGGTGGAATCTTATGCAGTCTTCTCGTTTGCAGAGTTTTAGTCAATTTTTAGCTTAAAAAACTTATTGATTAGTGTAAATTCGGTGATATTTGGACTTTTCAAGAAAGCATTCACCAGATTTACCGTTTCTAGAGTGAAATTCTCATGGAATCAAGCAAAAAAGTGGTTTTTAGTGTCATGAAAATATATGTCTTAGAAAAGTTCCAAAAGAGTGATATTAAAACATTTTATTCCTTATAAAAGCGGTTTAATCAAGTAGATTAGAGTTCCCTTCAAACAATGATGTGTAACTTTTAGTGTCGGTGCAAAATTTAAGGTAAAAATAGGGTGTTCAATGATGACGTGAATCGTGTGCGAAGATGGAAACTTGATTGAACTTTCGCATAAATCGCCATTAAATTTTCATTTTCCTTTAGAGGAAAATCTGAGGATTTTCTGGGATTATCTGAGGTGGGATTATGAACACTATAAGTAAGAGACTTTTTTGGCATAGTTGGAGAATCGATACGGTTTGCATGGTAGTCAGAAAAAAATCACTGAACTTGAACATTCCTTTTAGTGTGCGAAAGTTCAAAGCCTCCCCCTATAAAAAAATAAATATAATAATTTTCAATAAAAAGAATAACATAAATACAAATCGGCCCTTCGTGAAACTACCCCACTCTCCCCTATTGCAGATTTTATTTGCACAACTGCATAATATGTATTTGTCCCACTCACTCAACTGCAACCTTATTCAGTCGAGAAGGGGCATGATGAGCTACAACATGATGCTACTGCGTTGTTTGGGTAAACACAAAACAATAGAAGAAACCGAGATTGAGGGAAAATCTGTGATGTCATCAATTTAATCAAGAATCACCATCATTTGTTTATATGCAAATTGCTTAAGCTTTTGTGTCAAAGTCATTCCTAAATGCAAGATGTATTCTCTCCGTCCAACACAGTCTCACTACTCTCTTCCCCTCTCTGTCACATATCACCCCCAAATACTTCAATGTAATTGGGTGGGGGGGATTGGGACAGGCGGGTAGGGGTAGGGGGAATAGTATAACTCTCTCAGGGGGATGCAATGCATTGTGCGCATTAATAATGTTTCAGTGATAATTAACGATTTTGTGGTTTGTTTCATCAACAATGCACCGAAACATGTTGGAGGTGAAAAGGGACAGCACAATGAAAACCATATCTCATGTCATTCACCCTCCCATTCAAGGATTAATTATTAAATTTAAAATCGGGATGAACCATGGGAGTACTACATTGAATTACGCACTAATATTTAATCAATTCAATTGCAACAATTCCCAAAAAACAAGCTCTGTAAGATAAATTTGTTTGTTAAAAGTTTGTCCAAGTGACCCCTAATAAAAAAAAACCCAGGAGCCCATCAAGCCCAATAAAAAGTGAAGCTATTTTTCATTTTTCCTTGTAATAATTTTGCAGATATTGCACCGCGACTTAAACAAATTTGCTCGTAGTTCTTGTAATAATTCGGCGAACATTATGAAATATGTATTTTTCGATAGCTTTTAATGCACAATTTCGAAATATATCAGACTGATAAGTCAATTCTCTTTAGGAAAAAACTTGCCAATAGTCTTCAGTGCCTCTATGCAAAAACGTATGGAAAAATGAAATGTTGAGAGGCCCCTGAAAAAAAAAACAATATCCTCCCTCCTCCAAAATAATGTTTTTTTTTGTTTATTTTGAAAACGGCTCCTACGATTTCTTTTATATTTGGATATATTTTGGAGGTAAACTAGCCGAACATTTCGTCTGAACATACATATGACCTAAAATCTCCGCCATCTTGAATTTTTTAAGGAAAAAGTTTAACTACTTTGGAGGGTCTATTTCTCAATCGATTTGGTTAGATGTGGATTTTTTGGAAAGGTCTTGAAATTTCCAATCTGATTGCATCGATCACATTCGATAATGCATCGGTTAAGTACCCCTAAATGACCTTTCTCTTTTAAATATTATTTTTTTTCTGCCCGTAAACTTGTAACCCAACTAGAGGACAAACGGTAAGAGATACAAGTTTCTGGTTTTGGTGACCCTCCACATAAGTCAACCCAAGGATCATTATTATTATTATTATTATTTTTCACTTTTTCACCACCTCCATCCCCACCAAAACCAAGTTTTTTGGGTTTATTTCGAAAACAACTCCTATTTATTTATTTATTTTTTTTTTGGATATGTTTTGGAGGTACTCCAGTTGAACATTTCGTTCAAACATACCTATGACCCAAAATAATCGCCATCTTGAATTTTTTTAAGGAAGAAGTTTAACTACTTTGGAGGGTTTATTTTTCAACCGATTTGTTTAAATTTGAATATTTTGGAAAGGTCTTGAAATCAGTTCAATATCTGTAAATGAATTATCTTTCTCGTATTTACATTTTTTGTCCTTTTTTTATGATTTTTGTAATCAATTAAATCGTTGGTAGACCAGTAAGCACTAAGAGACCATGCTAAAATTTTATTCACGGAGTCCTCTATCTCGTTAGTTTGACCGCGGTGTCACATATAAGATTAATATTAATATTAAGAAAAGCCGGAGTGAGAGGTATACAGTATGCAAAATTTCAAATGGAATATCACGTGTGTTAGAAAGAGTACACTCTAGTGGAGTAATACGATGAATAAGATATTGCTGTTCGTATTAATCGTATTACAGGCAATTCGAGCAATTTTCCATGCGAACTGTGATTCGGTTAGTTTTCCAGCGAAACACAAGAGAGAGGCAAGATAAAACACTTGCTATCCTTTGTTGGTATTCTCGCAGTTCAGAAAGTATTAATCTTAATATTAATCTTATATGTGACATGGTCATGAGCATTTCGTAAAGCTGTGACGCTTTGTTATATCTTTTTTCAGTTTACAATGTTTCGTGAAAAATGTTCATTCAGACTCACAACTGTGACAGTCGAGTCGAGGATCACGCCACCCAAAAGTCAAACTCTCTTACTAAATGCACTAACGGACCCCCTCTGTCTTGAAAATTTCATTCCAAAATTTTCCGAAAACATTTTTTTATCTTTGTTTGAGTTATAAAGACTTGATTGAACTAAATATTTTGGAGCAGTATTCAAAATTTTTCATTTTGTCCATAAACTTCGGCTGAGAAAGATTGAGATTGAAAAAAGTCAATGAAATTCTCTAAGTTACTGGGTTTAATTCATTCTATGTTTCCCATATGTGCCATACGTGCTGAAAAACCTTTGGAGTTTATTCGGTGTTTTCTGTCATTGTGGAATGAATTAGCAAAAAATACAAATACAAAATTAAAGTCAATTTAATATGCAATCTGCAACCAAAAACCCCAAATTGGCAACCTACGTAGTTTCGGAGATATCGTGTGAAATGTGTACGAAAACAGGAAAAAAATTACACTAAAACTGGTCACATTTTTCAGATCTAATGTCACCCCACTGATTCTGTCAATGTACTAGGAATACTAGAGATTGAAGATTGATATTTTGGAATTAGTTCCTGATAGATTAATATATTTAAAATTATTGTGGAAAAAAAGAAATTGTCTATAAAGAGGGCTTGGTGACACGCTATCAATAACACGCCTGCTTAACGGTTACTGAACCATTTATTTAGATAGTGTAACTATATAAGAAACGAATTTGTCATCCAGAATTTAAATCAGTAATGAAAATGAAGGAAAATATTATCAAAATCGAAGCGATGTCACACTTTCCGGGAGCAATTTCATGCAAAACCTTTGTATAAGTTTCCGCGAACCCGGAAAAAAGTAACAAAACGTATTTCTACCTTCGCCGGGTCGTTCTTCGAACGTAATGAAGAACTAAAGTAACTATAAATCGTCGGTTGGATCAACAGCTATACTAATTGCATTTATTTTGTATCTGGATTCGTTGCAAACGCTAGGCTGCTATGCGTCTTTTACAACGGAGACACAAAGCAAATGTAGTTAGCACAGTCGCTGATACAACCGATTAAATCCTTTTTCGGCAGCAACTCGGATATCTGTTGCGCATCAGAAATAAGTTATAAACTGTAGTTACGAGTGGATTAAGTTAATAAAAAGCAACTGAATTATACCGTAGATATGATCAAAACTCACTGTTTCAGGTGAAATTTTAACTTAAGCGTATACTTCAGGTGAAATAAATTTTGAGTTGGAAATTTATCACAAACACCGAAAAAATTCTGTTTGTTTTTAATTTCACAAGTTAAGCATTCCATAAAAGCTGTTTCAAGGGTCAAGTAAAAATTTAATGCATAAACTGCTCCACCCTTCCTTACAATAGATGAGTGATGCGAGAATCAAAGAGATATCATTAAAAATTTTCAAAATGAGAAACATTTTGTTAATAAATTATATGAAAATGTTCCTTTACGAAAGTAATGCACCATCATTACTGCATAGAGAGAGGATTTTTGAGTGTCTAAAAATGCTTATATTTTCGGACTTAAAATGTTTCCACTGAATGAAATATAATTTTCACAATTTTTGCTGGATTTTAGAGGAGATTTTGCACTAGAGAAAAGGATATGAAAAACAGGAAGATTAAAATGAGTTTTCCTGCTGACCCTTGTATTTTCGGTGAACATCGCTCAAGCACAAAGTTAACGCGAAATTAGTGAAATAATTTCTGTTGTGAGCAAATCTCTGAAGCTAAAATTGTGAAAATTGATGGAATGGGAGATGTGAAAAGAGTCTGAAAATCATTGAATCGCATTGAAATTGTATGCAATTATAATATCAAGGGCACTTAATATGTTTTTTTTTCTGTGGCACTATTTATGCTTTTTTTCAAATATATTCCATCTCTGTATGAGATTTTCAGTGATCAAAATAGATTTTGAAGCACGATGAGAAGGTAATGCTGCGAAGTAATTTTTTTTTGTTAGAGCTCCATCTGGAAGATGATTTCCCCGTAAAACTTATTTATTGTTAGGATTCGGAGGAAAATAAAGTGATAAGGTAAGGGAAGTAGGTACCGGCCAGTTAAAAAAAAATGCTCCATAAATAAAAATTATTATTAAAATAGAAGCCCTAATCCAATTTTTGGCACTATGCATATTGCATCGGCCATATAAAATCAGATGAAGGTGACTTCGGCCAGAAGTGGAGCAGGTATCGGTCGACCAATAAAACCCTTTAAAAATAATACAATTTTGCTGTTTTGTCTTTGCTATTTTGTCTTTGATCGTTTCGTATTCAGTCCCTTCTTCATGTATCATCTTCAATATTTCGTCTTTGGTCCTTTCGTCTTCAATATTTCGTCTTTGATCCTTTCGTCTTCAATATTTCGTCTTTAATCCTTTCGTCTTTGGTCTCTTCTTCATGTATCATCTTGAATTTTCTTGAATTAATCTTGAATATTTCGTCTTTGACAATTTCATCTTCAATATTTTGTCTTTGATCCTTTCGGCTTCAATATTTCGTCTTTGATCGTCTCGTCTTCAGTCCCTTCTTTAAGTATCATCTTCAATATTTCGTCTTTGGCCTTTCTTCTTCATGTATCATCTTCAATATTTCATCTTTGATCTTTCATCTTCAATATTTCGTCTTTGATCTTTCATCTTCAATATTTCGTCTTTGATACTTTCATCTTCAATATTTTATCTTTGATCCTTTCGTCTTCAATATTTCGTCTTTGATCGTTTCGTCTTCAGTTTCTTCTTCATGTATCATCTTCAATATTTCATCTTTGATCGTTTCGTCTTCGGTCCCTTCTTCTTCATGTTCATCTTCAATATTTTGTCTTCTATACTTCTCGGCTTCTATACTTTTCCTCTTCAATATTTCGTCTTTGATCTTTCGTCTTTGGTATCTTCTTCATGTATCATTTTCAATATTTCTTATTTGATACTTTCATCTTGAATATTTCGTCTTTGATCCTTTCATCTTCAATAATTCGTCGTTGATCGTTTCGTCTTCAGTTTCTTCTTCATGTATCATCTTCAATATTTCGTCTTTGATCCTTTCATCTTCAATATTTCGTCTTTGATACTTTCATCTTGAATATTTCGTCTTTGATCCTTTCGTCTTCAATATTTCGTTTTCAGTTCCTTCATCATTTATCATCTTAAATATTTCATCTGTGGTCCTTTCGTCTTCAATATTTCGTCTTTGATCGTATTGCCTTCAGTCTCTTCTTCTCTAGGTTCAGCTTCAATATTTTGTATTATATACTTTTCGTCTTCAGTTTTTCTTCTTTGATCCTTTCGTCTTCAGTATTCCGTGTTTGATCGTTCGTCTTCAGTCCCTTCTTCTTCATGTATCATCTTCAATATTTCGTCTTTGATACTTTCATCTTGAATATTTCGTCTTTGATCCTTTCGTCTTCAATATTTCGTCTTTGATCGTATTGTCTTCAATCTCTTTTTCTCCAGGTTCAGCTTCAATATTTTGTCTTCTATACTTTTTGTCTTCAGTTTTTCGTCTTTGATCCTTTCGTCTTCAATATTTCGTCTTTGATCGTATTATGATCGTCTTCAGTCTCTTCTTCAGTCTTCAGTCCCTTCTTCATGTTCATCTTCAAGATATTGTCTTTTATACTTTTCGTCTTCAATATTTCGTCTTTTATCCTTTCGTCTTCAGTATTCCGTGTTTGATCGTTCGACTTCAGTCCCGTCCTCTTCATGTATCATCTTCAATATTTCGTCTTTGATCCTTTCGTCTTCAACATATCGTCTTTGGCCCTTTCGTCTTCAGGCCTAAAGGCAATAAATAAGCAAAGTGCTACAATTATTGTTAGTTCGAGCAGTCTACAATTTTCCTTTGGCATTTTTGTTTTCAAAGAGTGGGAGATGGTATAACCGAAAAATAGGGAGTAGGTGGAAGTGAAAGAAGTAGCTTGCTACACAGTTAATTTGTGAGGGTTTTTCGCTAAATTGATCAAATTGTGATACTCTAAGCGCAAAAAAGTGTCCATTGAAGAGTCGAAATTGAAATTTGAAATAAGAAAAAAAAAGACTTATTTTAACGCAAAACATTACGCAAATTCACATCGCGCCATCATCAATCAAATTGGATGACCTTAAGTGGTATGAAAAAAAGGAGATTTTCATACGTTTTGATTGTGTGATTGTGTGAAAAGTCAACACAAGTCTGTTTTTACTCTCAGTGTCTTCAGCACGTGAATTTGTCTGCAAAAAAAAAAGCAGAATTTTCTCTCTTTTTGGCTCTCTGAGAGTATTTTGTTTTTATCGTTTGATTTTCACATAGAATTTGGCCAAAGATGAGTATAATTTTTTGACGATTTCTCTCTGTGTTCGCTATTGGTGGTTGTTAAAAGATAAAAATACATTGAAAAGTTCATACCAAATGTTTACTTCCTTTCATTCGTAGTGTGACAGTATTATTGTGAACTTGACATTTTTGACATTTTTTATTAATTTTTGTAATCTTATACAGATTAGTAACAGTTTTTATGATGTATTTTTAAAGTATTTTTATGAGTTAAATCTCAATGGTTTTCTCTCCTGAAGTATATGCTTAAGTGTTGATCTCTTTAAAGAGGGATCAAATTGATGAAAATTTATTAAGGATTATTTTTAATTCTGAATTGTTTATTCTCCCGAAGTATACACTTAAATGTTAATCTATCATGTAGATTTTATAAATCAAGAAATCTGATGAAAATCGTTAAAAAAATGTTATTAAAGTATACAATACACGGTAAAAAATTGTAGGCTTTTATTTTATCTCAAATTAAGTCCGATTTAAATGTTTGTTGACTATTTCAATGAGCTTTTCACGAATCATGCTGATAATCTCCAATGTCACTCAATTGAAGAAAGAGCTTGAATTGAATTCAGTAATTCGATTAAATCGATTTTTTTTCGCACATTTTCTCATCTTTTGAGTTCCTTTTTTTTCTGTCCCGACAATAAATACCAAAAGCAATGAGGCGAGAGTCAGAAGAAGTAAAAAAAAAATTTAGCAAATGAATAACTTCTTATCTGAGAAAAATATGCCTTGACTGTTTTGATTTGTGGCACAAGAGATAAAGTTTTCTGAAAATTATTTTTCTGGAAGTGCCTCAATTTCAAATGAAGCTTTCGTTTTTTTTTGCAGTCTGATTCTCAGAAACTCTCTCTCTCTCTCTGTATTTGTCTCTCTTGGAAAAGCAATTTCCTTAAGTAATTTTCCTCTAATGGTGCAAAATTTACAACATGTTGGAAAACTTGTAAGATATATTAATGATGTGCTCTTTGGTCAGAGTTTCTGATGGCTTCTCCCACTAGAAATTTTCCATCCTTTTATTTGGACGATCGATTGCATTTTCTGATGAATATGGTAAAAGTTTCTGGGAAACGAAATCTCTGGACAAATCGATAATCTGAAGCTTACATTTTGTATTGTGCTTTGAGACGCTACGGGTTGCTCAAGTGGGTGGGAAACCTCCTCAAATTTCCAGAAAAGGGTTAAAGGTGATGGGTATGTGTATGTGTATATGCTTTTAGACTGAGTTTATGCAAATTCTTGATATACCAAATAGATAGAGGATAGCGAAAATTTCCTGAAATTCTTAAACTTTGAAGGGCAGAAACATTTCTGATGACCTAGGGGGTTCGAACCCGGGTTACTTGCATGATAGAGCAAGTACTCTTCTGGGCATAGATAGTTTATAATTTGTAATTTGTTCCTTTTGCCTCCGGCACACCTTTTAGGTCGATAAAATTTCATAAAATCAAAATTAGCGTACCTTGTCAAAAGATTTGCATAAGTCTATCTCACTCTTTTGAACTCCAAATTGGACTGAACTAAGTTAAATTTGGTGTGATGTCCAAAGGAAGAAGAAGAGTGCGAAAGAGTAGGACAGACATATATAAAACTTTTAAAAACGGAAGGAATGTGAATTTTGATTTTATAAAATTCTCTTGATCGAAAAGGTGTACCGGGGCCATTAAGAAATAACGGATGACTTAAACAAAAAAACAATAAAAAATGGAATTTTTACTTTCAGAAATAAGAAACAAATTGAATTATTCAAAGGCAGGCCACTTTCCCCTATCAAGATTGCACGGGAAACCCCTGTTATTCACGCCCCCTAACGATTACTGAATTTAAATTCTATTGCATTAATTTTCGCAAACCCAATTTATTTAGATAGTGTAACTATCTAAGATAAGAACTTTCCACTTAGAATTCAAATCAGTAAAGAGAATGAAGGAAAATATTACCAAAAACGAAGCGATGTCAAATTCTCCGTGCGTAATTTCGTGCTAAAACTGCATGACTTTTCGCGAAGCAAGAATAGAGTAACAAAATATATTTCCACCTCTGTCGGTCTATTTTTCCCACGCCATTGGAGGACTTATTAAGTAAATAAAAAACCTTTCTAAAAATTAATTTTTGTATCAATTGAGATGAAATAAAATATCTGAAATCATCTAGTTTATGACTATTTTCGTCTAGTTTGACTTTGATGCCAACGGGTTAACCCTTTAACGACGAGACACTTTTTACGAATTAAAAATCAACAATAACAATTAAAGTGGTAAACATAATCAATGATAAGTCTTACTTCTAACTTTGGATAGTCCAACAGTGTCTGATTCGGTGTATTTTGCGCCTCTATGGACGATAGGGACAAAAATAGCCCAAAAATTTAAGTAATTTTTCTGACAATACCAATGAATAATATTTTTCGCTTTAATGAAAAATATTACGTATGAGTATTGTAGTTTTTATTGCCAAAAGGGTTTTGCTTAAAAAAAATTGGAAGTATAAAAAATAAATAAAATCAATTATGAATTTGAGAATTTAAAAATTCGCCATTTTTGAGCTTAAATATTTACTACATAGCAAATAGCTAGAGACTTCCAAAAAATATTCTAGATTTCTTCAACCTTCTACTTTACAATTATGTACAGACATAAGAAAAAAAATAACTTTAGGTAGTCAGGAAAAATTATTTTCTTTATGGGACACCGGTGTTCCAATCGTCCTTAAAGGGTTAAAGGAATCCGATGTTCTTTGCCAGAGCAAAGATTACATTTTAAATTCAATTATTATTAAGGACATATTTCCCGTACTTCGAATAGGGAACGGCAGGGTAGTTTTGGTGAGAATTATACAATGTATTTTAATAGTATTTTACAAAAAAGTAATTCTGAATTCAATTTCTTAAAATGGGATTGTAAAGAATTTAAGCAAAAAAATGACATTTCTGAAACCTTGAATGGACTTAAAAACCATAGAAAAGCGAAAATCGGAAAAACGCTGATATAACAACGGTTGATGGAAACGGCGAAATGCAACGTAAGCAAACTTTGATGTCTTTAAGATCAAAGTTAAACCACTCTAAAGAATTTATTTCGGTAAAGTACCAGTTACCAGTGTGATTGATTGACAGATTCAAGATTTCCATTTTTAATATTTCAATCGACATTTCGTTCAAGTGTCCTTCAAGTTGTCGTTTAACAAAGCTTCGGTTCCAATCGATAAGATCGATAAAGTACCACTATGATTTACAGATTCGTCATTTCCGTTTTTATATGTCGATTAACGTTTCTTTCAAGTGTCTTTCAACCTGTCGATTAATAAAGCATCGGTTCCAATTGATTATTAGATCGGTAAAGCACCAGTGTAATTGACAGATTCGCCATTACCATTTTCAATGTCTCTATCGACATTTCGTTCAAGTGTCCTTCAAGCTGTCGATTAACAAAGCGTCGGTTCCGATCGGTAAGGTATCCGTAGGATTGACAGATTCGTCGTTTATGTTTTGAAGTGTCGATCGACGTTTCTTTCAAGTGTCCTTCAACCTGTCGATTAATAAAGTATCGGTTCCAATCGGTAATGGATCGATAAAATACCAGTATGATTGACAGATTCGTCATTTCCGTTTTTATATGTCGATCGACATTTCTTTCAAGTGTCTTTCAACCTGTCGATTAACAAAGCATCGGTTCCAATTGGTAATAGATTGGAAAAGTATCAGTGCGGTTGACAGATTCGTCATTTTCATCAATTTTAAATGTGTCAATCGACATTTGCTTCAAGTGTCCTTCAAACTGTCGATCAATAAAGCGTGTCGGTTCCAATCGGTAATAGTTCGGTAAAGTACCATTGTGATTGACAGCTTCGTCATTTCCGTTTTAATGTGTCGATCGACATTTCGTTCAAGTGTCCTTCAAGCTGTCGATTAATAAAGCATCGGTTTCAATCGGTTATAGATCGACAAAGTACCAGTGTAATTGACAGATTCGTCATTTCCATTTTCAATGTATCGATCGACATTTCGTTCTAGTGTCCTTCAAGTTGTCGTATGTCGAATAAGCATCATAAATAATTATCGAACTATTTTCAATAAGAATGTCGATAAAAAACCGTTAAAAATCAAAAACTCAATTCGGAAAATTCTTGCAAAATGGGATCCTTTTTGGAACTTTAAGCAAAAACAGAAGCTTTTTC
The DNA here is from genome assembly GCF_024763615.1 of Phlebotomus papatasi. Taxonomy (NCBI): domain Eukaryota; kingdom Metazoa; phylum Arthropoda; class Insecta; order Diptera; family Psychodidae; genus Phlebotomus; species Phlebotomus papatasi. Next base: position 8,710,891 of record NC_077223.1, read on the forward strand.
TCAATTCTGTTGCTCTTCTCAATATTGGTCGTTTTTCCGCGGTATAAATTATCTTCATTGCAATGCAACCTTTCCTTCCAATTGACTCTTTCATTTTCTCACACTGGCGCCTCCAGTGAGAGAGATGGAAAAATTTCCATGGAGTGGGGGCAGCTTGCAGAATTTCCAAGAGAGAGAGAAACTTCAGCAGTGAAAGCTCAAAAGATGGTCAATTGAGGGCTTTTCTGGTGGGATAGAAGGGCTCTCATGGTGTACAAGAGAAGAACATATTGAAAATTTTATCCTCATCTCACTTCCACCATCTTCAATCTGTTTTTCCAAGTAGACTGCTATATAGCTTGAGAAAACTCTTGCGCATACAATTTCACGTAATAGATATATATTTTAGCTAGAAAAGTTGAGCTTTTTGTTCTGCCCCCTTTTTTTTTTGGTAATCTAGCAAATTGCTGGCTCTTTTTTGCTGGTGTCATCTTATGCCGCGGCCAGTGAAAATTCAAATTTCAATAATTCACCAAAATCTATGACTTTCTCATCCTTTTGCGTTTAGAGATTGTTTTCTTTCTTAGTTCCAGTCGCTTTTTGGAGGTATACCAGGGGGAAGAGAGCGCAATTGTTGCGAAAGAATCCCCTCGAAGTTAAATTGCGTAATTCAGCCATCGTTTTTTTGCTAATTAAAAAAATAGCACGACATTGAAGTTTTTCTTCAATTCTTCTCTCATTCCTCTCTGTTTTGTAGTCAATGGTTTTCCGTTTGTTAGCAAAGTAGCTTAATTTGAATAGATATTGGTGATAATCCATCGTGATTTTTTTTTGCAACTTTGTATTACACTGCGAAAAAAATATAAGGAAAATTGCGGAAGATTACACTTAAAATTGATATACGCCTATGGAATAGACAAGGTGCGACTTTATATTCTCTAAAGGTGTCTACACATTGGGAGCAATTTTCGTCAAAAATTGCGTTTTTGACAGAAATTTGACGTTTCCCCCTACAACGCTGCAGGGAATTTCCTTCAAAAAAGCAATTTTTGACAAAAATTGCTCCCAATGTGTAGAGGCCATAAAAAATTTCTAATTTGTGATCTTTCAATTCGGTTTGTTATACTGGCTTCAGACACACCACTTAACTGTTTTAACTTAGGATTGGATTATTAGGAACAATTGATGTATTAGACTCTAAAGAAAACTGATAAAATTGGTTGTTATTGAGGATTTTGAGACCTTCGGGAACTAGGCTAAACCTCTAGTCTGACGACCGCTTAAGGGATATCGACTTACTGTCTTCGACGACCTTTCTAAAATGACATAATCACGGTGCTCCCTATAGAAAAAAAATCTGCAGCATTCCACAGTAAAATCGAAAAGAACTATCACACGAAAAATTCTCCAACCGGTACTCGATTTACCAACCGGAAAATCGATCAGCCAATTTTCATTCAAAACCATTCAAAGAAATATTTATTAAACGGTAAAGTAAAAAGGAGTTATTGTTTTACAATTTCACGACAAAATTTTTGAATAAAAATTGATTTTTTTAATTAATTAAAAAGTTATACAAATGGTAATTTTTATTTAATATTTTAGTTCATATCTAGCTAAAATTTTGATAATATTTAATTTTTTCGGAGCAACTTGATCTGTCATGTATTTTTTTTCATCATAGCAACAATCAAATATCATAATTTCTGCATCTATTTACTCTTAAAAAAATTTGATGTATTTTTTTTTTAAATCAAGACTCTATACAAGATTCATCAATAGATTTTAACTTTGAGTAGTACAATAACACATTTTTGCAATTTGAAATCAGGATCAACCCTTAAACATTTATGAAGCCTCTTGGTTTCGTTGTTTTTTTTTATTAAAAACGATTTTTGAATCATTTTCAATGAACTTATGTCTAATAAAAATTATTGTATTTTCAAAAATACAGAGACGAAAGCCAAAGACTGTCGAGTAAATTTGCATGTACGTGAGCAAACATCAAAAATTTTGAAGCATGTAATTTCAAGATTTTTTCTAGTTTTTATTGGTTTTATATAAGAAACAAACTTACGAAAATCGAAAATTATTTTAATTTTATAAGATTATTTATTTATTATTTATATAAGAATTATCAGACACATTTCACGTTAATTAGGGAGTGCTGCGACAAGACGCTCTAGTGAAGTACTTTAGACATCCATTTTATAATTTTTTTTTCGAGAAAAATAAAGACTTGATCGTGTCCTTCTCGTATGAAAAGTCGCGTAAAACCAAAAACAGAAAAACGTTAATTTTTAGTCTCCTAATTTAGACTCCGCCCTAACGCATTGTGAAGTAAGGGAGGAGTGTCAATTAGAAGGCCAAAACTTAGCTGTTTTTCGGATTTTTTCTTTGGAGGAGAAGGAAACGGTGAAGATTCTTGAATTTTTCTTGAGTGCCTCGTTTCACTACTCCCTTACTTTAGGAAAATATGCAGTTCGTAATTTTTATCTGAGAAAAAAAAAACAATTTCCATTAGTGTATTTCATAGTTAAACTAAAAAAACCTGAAAAAAATCAGTAATCGGAACTTATTTTCAAGGTTTTTGAAAAAAAAAAGATACGTTTTTGAGACAAAATTTTGAATTTCACATGCTCTAAAAAAATGAAAAATAAGTTTTCATCAATTCTTTTAGTTCAACTAGAAGAGAATTTAATGCTGAA